>NW_027132090.1:0-32870 GCF_026122565.2 Emydura macquarii macquarii | reverse complement strand
ATGGAGAAAGACTTCATTTTCTTTAATGCAACGCAGGGTTGATATTTGGGCCTCTAGTCCTTTAACCTTCTCTTCCAATAAGGAGCCTGCACTTGATACAGATGAAGTCATCTCTATCCTGGGGAGGAAGACAAACATAGCACATCCAGTGCAGGTGACAACAACAGATCACTCCCTCTCCATATCTTTCCTCTGAGAGCCTCCTCAGATGCTGTATTTCCTGCTCAGCAATGTCTGAAAGGCAAATACCTGCTGTGGGCTCTCTCCTCAGGCAAACTCCCAGGCAAACTCCCTCCTTTTTCGGTAATGTGCTCTGACACTTGTATTTTTAGGTCTGATTTGGTAAGCAAGTAGTTTTTAAGTGAGGTGAAACTTGGGGTACACAAGATGAATCAGACTCCTGAAAGGGGTCCTGCAGTCTGGAAGGGTTGAGAGCCACTGCCCTAGGCAGTCTGCTTCATTGTCCTACTTCACTTACACTTAGGAAGTTTTTCCTGAGTTTTAATCTAAATCTGCCTGTCCCATTCTCCTGCCCAATACACTGGAGACCAAAACTGGACACAGTATTCCAGCTGAGGCCTAACCAGTGCCAAGTAGACTGGCACCGTCACCTCTTGTGAGCTGCGTGCTACACCTGTGTTAATGCAACCTACAACTGAATTTGCTTTTGATACAAAAGCATTATTAATTAATCCAGCCCTGACAGCCCAATTCTTCCTTCCAGGGGAATGTGATTCCCCATCTCCCCACAGCTCCAGGGGCTTGTGCCCCTCCCTGGGAGGCAGATCCCTTCAGCACCATGAGGGGGGTGATGCTCATTCACCCCCTGCTCCCTGTGGAACTCCTCGTTGCTGGGGATGTAGAGCCTGAGAGCCTGACACCGGCTCATTGTCTCCTGGGGAGGGGGGCTCTGAACAGTGGCTGCTGCTTTGCCAAGAGAACTGGCTCTCTGGGATTCAGGGAATCGGCCCCCACGCCCCCACCCGCCTGGCAGGGTGTCGAACCACTGAACTGGATGGGGTGGGTCCCATGCTGGACAGCCCATGGGTCTGATCTGGGGGGCTAGGGGGGCCCATGGGTTGGATTTTGGAGGTGGGTGGGGGGGATGACCCTGGAGACGAATTCCTGTGGTTTATTTGTTTATTAGCGTGGATCAGGGGGGCAGCGGCTCCTTGGGGCGCACGTAGAGCCGGGGCCCAGAGGGCAGGGGGTAGGGCTGGCGTGGCAGCAGGGCACAGAGGGGGGCCGGCGCAGAGGGGGGCCAGTGACAGAGTGCCCAGCAGGGTCAGGAACAGGGCCTTGGCTAGGGCCCAGAGCGGCCACCCGCAGCCTGGAGAGACGGGGCAGCATGAGATGGGGGCTGGGGGGAGCCCCCCGTGTGCCCAGTCACACAGACATTCCCTCAGCCCCCGCCAGGACCCTTACACCCCATGGACCCCCCCCGTGGCCTGCCCCCCCAGAGCCTCTCCCCCCCATGGACACCTCTTTGGACTGCCCCCCAGGATCCCTCCTCCCACAGACCTCTCCCCCTGTGCTCCCCAGTGCCCCCTTCCCCCCAGAGACACTCCCCTTGGCCTGCGCCCCAGGACCCATCCCCACAGCTCCAGATCTCTGGTCCCACTCATGCCCCCCCCGCCCTCCGTGGCTGCCGGGTTCCTCACCTGGGGGGAAGTCGCCCCCTTGGCCCTGCACCCCCTGATTTCTGACGCAGCAGCTTCTCCTGGGGAGGAGCAACAAACCCAGTGAGATGCAGCCCCCCCCACCCCACAAAGGGGGTTCACAGGCCTTTGGGTGGGGGGTCAGAAGGGGGCTGGGTGGGGGGCCCAATGGCAGCAAGTGCTTCTGGGAGGGGACCCCCATCCAGCCCCATCCTGGTGGGATTCCTTCCCCATATGGCCCCCACTCTTTAGTGACCCCTGTGCTTGGGGGGGCAGGGGCAGAGAAATTGGGCCCCCTACTTCCCCCAGCCAAGCCCCTCACTGGAAACACTCACCCCCTGTTAGGCCCTCCACCATGGACTCTCCCCTCATCTAGCCCCTCTCCACCCCTGTAGACTGCCCCCTGCCTCCACCCAGCCCCCCTCACAGCCGGACCCCCACCTCCTCCCATGGGCTGACCCCCCACCTCCCAGCCTAGCCCCCCACTCTCCTCCCGACCCCTAGTTGGTTTCCTCCTGGCCCCTGATCCCCCCTGCCAAGTACAGCTGTGCCCAGAGCCTTCTGACCCGACCCCACCCCCACTGGTGCCCTGCCCCCCACTTCCCTCCATACCATCTGGTCACAAGCTCTCCCCTCCCACAGGAGGCTTCCAGGCAGGGTCCCTGGGGGCCGTTTAGAGCCTCTCTCTGGAAGCTGAGCCAGGATGCAGCATTAGTGCCCCCCAGAGACTCCCCCATAATCTAGGGGGAAATGGGCTATGATGATGCAGCTGTCCCACAGTGGAGTCTGGGTCAGAAGGCCCCCCCAGGCATCACACCACCCCTTGGATCTCCCCTGGGCATCACCCCCCCGCCCCCCGCCCCAGAGATGGCGCCTCTATGGGCTCCAGGCCGGCAGCGCAGCCCCCCAGCCCAACCAGCCCTGGGGCGCAACCCCCACCCCATTAACCAGTGGCTGAGCAGTGGGGATGGAGTGATGCTTGACACCAAGTCACAGAATAATAGAAGGGGAGGGCTGGACGGGAACCCACGAGGTATCTAGGTTGGAAAAAGGGTACAAGTGCTGGGGAATATCCCGTCCCAGCCGCACACAAACATCTGCAGAGGCTAGTGATACAGCAGGACAGACGAAGGATTTTGGAACCAGAGGGGCTCGGGGGAGCCAACACCCGGCTGCGAGGGACCATCGTAAAGACCACGTACTGGGAGGAAGAAAGAAGACAAACAGCCTCCACCTGGAGTTGGGAGCTGTCCCTGCTTTGTTTGCTAACGCTCTGTGGGGCCAGCAGAGTTACTGAGAGTTTATGCTTGGGGAATGGAGGCTCATGAAGAAGAGGCACTGGATAGCCCTTTGCTGTCTGGCTTCGCTGCCTGCTTTCCGATCAATGGCTTTGCGTTGGACAAACTGACTCGGAGTTGTCACTGGCAGGGCTACTGTACGTTGTACCCAGCTGTGGGCATGTGGAAAGTTCCTGGCTCATCATAGTCCTTCCTCCAGCCCAGCCTTCTGTCACTTGCTGCAAGATACTGCGGGAGAGCGGCTCCAAAGCCTTGCTGAAGTCAAGGTACAGCAGGTCACCACTTTCCCCAGCCACAGAGCCAGTGCAGCCGTCTAAGCAGTGGGGAGGGAAGGGGTCCATGGGTGGGGGGCGTGTTGTGATTTACTGACAATGTCCCACTGCCCTCTCTAGTGGCTGCTCCCCAGAACCACCCAGGTGCCCCAAGCAATGCCCCTGGGCCCCCGACCCCAGCCCAGGACCTGCTCCAGCTCTGAGAACGCCTGCTCCGCCCTGGGCTGATGTTCCTGCTCCCCGCCCCCCAAATCACTCACAGCTCTGCCTCCTGCTGTGCCTCCATCACTCCATCACCCCAGCTGCTGATGTTCCCAGGCAGGACCTTGGAGGGATCAGAATGCACCCCCCCACACCTCACAGTTACAATCCATTCAGCTACAAGAGCCCCCCCAGGGATCTCCACCCAAGGGAAGAGGGGAATTTGGTCTCTGTGGCGCAGTCGGTCCTCAGCCCATTGGGCCAGTGTGTACCCGTGACAGCGTCATGGCTGGAGCGAGGCTGAGCCCCAGCGCACTCATTCCACCCACTGGCTTCAAACTGGCAGCCTGGAGGCTAAAGTTTTCATGGCTGAAATCGGGCGCTGTCCAGCCTCCGACTGAGCTCAGGGCCCCCTTGTGCCAGGCACTGCCCAGACCTGCCCAAGGTCTCCCATCAGGGAACAGGGCCCAGGTGTCCGGTGTGCCAATCCAACCCCCACCCACATGCCTGGCAGAGGAAGGAATTTGGGCTATGCAAGCGTGGAAGCAGCTGCTCGCCTGGGCTCAGGAACCGTCACAGATATCAATGGGTTGCTAGGAGCCCAGGAAGGATCTGGACCCTACAGCCTGAGGCAGATGGTTCTGACCCGAAAGAGGCACCCTGAAACCCAGCTGGATTCAATCCCGGTGCTGGGGGTGGACGGGACATACCTGCATCCTTCGAGAAAGTCCCCACACGGTCAGGTTCAACTGGGGGATGCATCGCCGTTTCTAAACCCGCCCCCCACCGCTGCCCAAACAGGAACCGTTGGCTTGGGTTCTTGGTCCATAAGGACAATGCTTGTTAATTAGGGGCTGGGAAACCGATCAGAGGCCTGTGGTGATCTCCACCACCCCCAGGGTGTGAGGTGCAGCCCCGGGGATGGATGACCCCTCTGAGTGTGGGGGGAGCCTGGGGCTGGGCTAACAGGGGGCTGCGGGTCAGGATGGAGGGGCCTGCGCTGAGACCCAGAGCTGGGACGTGGTGTTACCTCCCTGATCCTGTCAGCCCTGGCCTGGTATTGGGCCTCCCTGTCCCACAGATGCCTCTAGGAGGAGGAAAGAGACAGGGTCTGCCTTAGCCCATCAGCTCACATCCGCCCCCCACTAGCCCTGTCCATCAGCCGGGGTCCCCACTCCCACCCCTTGCTCACAACAAAACACTCCCCCCCAGCCCAGCTGTGCCCATGGCTGGTAGGAAGGGGTGTCAAAGACTCCCTCCGAGATCCTCTCTTGTGTCTCAGCAACAGTCCCCGTGGGGGCTGGATTCCCCATGAGACCCCGCTGGGTGGGCATCCACAGTTCAGAAGTCACCGTCCTCCCCTGGACTGAATGCCTCAGTGACTCAGTTTCCCTAGATGGGAGCTGGACGGGAGGCAGGTGGGGGGGTCTCTCCTTGTTGGTGCCCCAGCTGCCCTCACCTCGAGGAGCAGAGGGGGGCTGGTGTGTAGGAGGAGGGGCTCCCCCTGCCCCTCTCTGCCCTGGGAGTCCACAGGAGAGTCCAGCTCTGCACTGCGTCCCTGATACCCCTTAGCCCCACACCTCCCACGCGGTTCATCTGTAGCTCATCCCCCTGCACCCACAGCTGCTGCAAGTCCTGCTTGTGGGTCTTTTCCAGCTGGCTCTGCTTGGAGACCTGTGGGGGGAGCAGCACTGCCCTGGGTGGGGAGGGTTGAAGCCAGTGCGAAGGACAGGGAGACACCTGCAGGGTGCCCCTCCCTCTCCCAAGGATGGAGGATGACCCTGTCAGGAGAGCATCCCAGAGCACCTCCAAGGCCAGATGGGGAAACTGAGGCCCAAGATCTCACAGACAGTGACAGAGCTGGGGTTAGAAGATAGAACCCAGGAGTCCTGACTCCCAGCCCCATTCCCCCCACAACAACTGACCCCCCTCGACTCACCTTTCCCTCCAGCTCTTGGAGGGTCTCAGCCGGTCTCTGGTTTTCTTTTTCCTGCAGGGCAATGAAGGGAAATGGCTGTTGCAAAAGGTTGGGGGGGGGGGCGCTTGTCCCTTGGGCTGGGGTGGGGCAGGATAGGCTGCTAGGTCTGTGCTGAGCCTCCAGCCAGCCCCAGCCATAACCTCCGTGCAGGCCAGCTCCCACTGTACACAGCCGCCCCACCCCGCTCGCCAGAGTCAGCAGCCACTTCCTGCAGCCAGCTGCCTGGCTGGGGGGATGGGCTAGGGGGCCCAGATGGCTCTGGGGAATGAGAACCAGCCTATAGGGCCTTCCCCTCTAGGGGGCGCCGACTCTGATCTGGCCCCAGGGCGGGGGTCTGGCTGGCTTGGGGGGCAGGGAATGGGGCACAGGGTTTCCCCCCAGGGGGCTCCGACTCCGATCCAGCCCCTGGTTGCCATGGCTGAGGTCCCCATGGTGCCGCAGTGGCGGTTGCCATGGCGCTCTCACCGGTTGGTGGACACGGCGCCAGTGCCGGCACTTCTGTTCTTGCCGCTCCCGCAGGCGCCCTGAGTCTCCTCCAGCTCCTCCCACAGTGCCCGGGCCCCCTGCTCCAGCAGCTTCAGGCTGGGGGGACAAGGGGGCATGAGGCCGGGGGGGGGGACACACAGGGCATGAGCCCCTCCCCTCCACCCCCAGGGACCCCAGCACAAGCTGCACTCCCAGGCATCTCCCCCACCAGGTCACTCCCCTTGCCCCCTCTTCCCCACACCTGGGGGGGGCCTCACCTCTGGGCCTGAAGCCAGGCTCAGAGCTGGGCCTGGCGCCCCAGCAACGCCACGTAGCACTCCTGCCAGCGCTCGGCCCGCACCAGCTCCTCCGCCTCACGCTCCCGCAGCCGGGTGTTCTCCTCTTCCATGCTCCTGCGGCACAATGGGCATCAGGGCCCACCAGCTCTAGCCAGTCCCCCCCCCACCCCGAAGGGGTCTCCACATACCGCCGCTTCACTTCCTAAGTCCGCTCAGCTCAGCAGCTGGGTCATCACCTGCCCCCCCACTCCAGCCCCAATCCCAGAGCCACTAGCCCTGAGGGGGGATCTAGGGGAGACCCCCATGGGGTGACACCAAGAAAGACCCACAGGCTGTGTCTGAACCCAGCAGCCGCCATGCATCGCCATGCTACTCTCCCCCCCCCCCCCGCCCAGTCACTACAGAGGTCCCCATACAGGATGATGCCTGGGGCAGCTCCTGTGGGGGGGCTGAGGGCAATGGATGGGGGGGAATATGGATCTCAGAGGGGGCCTGAAGAGAAGGATGGATGCTGTGTGAGTGCAGGCTGCTATGGCTCTGAGCCCCACTACTGCTGTCCCCTGTAGGGGGATTCTCCAACAGCTCAGGTGTCCTGTCCTGGCTGCTGCATGGTGGGGGCAGCAGGAGGTGACTGGGGGAGGGGGGAGGTCAGCAGTGCTCAACCCTGGCTTTACTCTCCATGCCAGACATGGGTGCCAGAGACCAGCTGTAGCTCCCCTCCCCCCGCCCGCCCTCTTCACTCCCAACCACTGTTTGAGTGTGTTTCCACTGGGCGGCAGAGACTCTTCTCCCAAGATCTGAAAGAAAATCAAAACTAAGCAACAAGTTAAAAGAGAAGGAAATCCATGTAGACATGAACGGTATCTCCCTCCCCATTAAAATAAAGCAAAGCCCAGAATCATGAAGACACAGCAGGAATGGCAAATTTGGAGAAATACATTTCACTCCCTTAAAGCTGCTTAAATCACTCCGACAAACCAAACTCAGGCTGTGCGCACACAAACGTTTCTGTTTGAACCCTATGCTCTGCAAGGAAACAAAACCAGCCAGGAAAGGAGCAGGAGAGATGCAAAGGGCTTTCTCACAATGCTGGCTCTCCAAACTGCTTCCCGTGCCCAGACACAGAGTAACCCAGCCAGCCAGTACACTGCACTGCACGCAGATGCAAAGCTCCAGCCCCTCATTGCCCCAGAAAGCCCTTGTGCCATGCCCACAAAAGTAGAGGAACTCTCACCCTTTCCCTCATCTGCAGAACTGTGCAAACGGGACAGGGGAGGAGGCCAAAGGCCAGAGAAGCTCAGTGTAACTCTGACCCCTTCCCCTTCCCTCCCCTCCCATTACATTGTGTCTTCCCCTCTCCCACACCAGTCCTCTCTGAAGGTTCAGGACGTTCCTTTCCTGACCAGGGGCAGACTGAGCGAAGAGGTGACAGGCTGCAGATGCAACTAGGGAACTTTGCCCATTGCCACAATGCACGGAGAACTGCTGGGACCACAAGCTTTCGAGACCCTCACTGATAAGTGTTGCAAAAGACTTGGAGGGAGGGCAGAAGAAAAAGGGGCAGATGACCTTGTCCATTGCACTTTAGTGAGCGCCAGCCCGCTTGTCCCCCAAGAGTGGCTTCAACCTGCACGTTCACCCTTTGCTTGCAGGCAGCTGACGTGTCACTGGTGGCTTGGAAGCGCTTCTTTGGATATTATTTGGCACCAGAAACCCCTTTGCTCTTTATTCTTTGCAAGGGGAATTAGGTCCAATTCCCTTTGCAAATAAATTAGGAGAAGAAAAGAGAGAATGCAAAAGCCGAGCCACCCTGTGCAGCTGGGAGGAGATGTACTTCGCGGGAGGGGGAAAGGGGGGCGGTTTCCGAAGGTGGGCAGTGTTAACGTGAAAATGGGGGTGAAGACAGCATATCCACTCTTGCAGTTTTAATTCTGGCACTTCCCAGCACTGACTGCTTGACTCTTCCACTTTTAAGATTGAACTCAGCGTTTCTGTATGAAATACATGCTTATCTTAACAGCACAATTCTCATGCGAGAAGGAAGATCTCAAACATTGACACATTACTGCTAACATTAAAGTTCTAAAAACGTTTCGAGGAATAGGGAATGCCACTAATGTTTTTTTGTTATCCTGGGTTTCAGTGGTAGGGATGGATTTTGTTCATGTTGCAGTGGGTCTGACGATGCTGGAAGAGGTAAAGCAACTGAGTAAAAAGGTCCTCAAGCATATCCAAGCTCAGAAATCATTTTTAAATATGTATTTTTTATAGTGCAGAAAAGCTCACTTGACAGGAAACTCTAGGTTGGCTTAAATGAAATCTGCATAAGCTTGAGAATTGCAGAGCAGAGAAATGAAAGAGACACTTTTACATTTTATAATGTAAACTTTTATCAAGGGGTAAGTCAACTCCTAGAAGATGTGCTACTTCATTCGCTGGTAAGGTGTTTGTGTACGAGTTTAAAGTATATTTGAAAGTAGCACATCTCTCTAGTTTAACCTGAAATAAAATGACAGCTAAATGAGATTCCCTTATGCAGCTCACTAACAGAGGTTGCATACCAAGGAGTATTGCAGCCAAGAATATTTGAATATTCTCCCAGTTCACATGCTCTCTAGTATACACGTCACATGGCATATTCCAAACGCAAGTTTAACACTACGTTTTCAGGCAATGGCTTTTAAACCTGTGTTACCAGACTTGTCCATCACCTTGGGGTATGCTCATGTATTAGGGTTACCTTCCTGGAAGGGGTGTGTGTGATTCTATTAATGTACTGCTTGTGTTACTGGTGTGTTCATATGGCTATAAGTCCCCTCCCAATGGAGCTATCCTGCAGGACCTAAGGTTTTCAGGGCTGGACTCCTCCAGCCCCAGATTCCCTCTCAGTCTACAATTGTTCTAGCAGTAAACCCCTTGGTGAGCAAACCCCATAGGGTTTTTGGGCACTCCAGGGATCTTTGGCTTAGGTAAAAGAAGTGTTGCTGCAGAGCAAGCTAGGGAAGCCAAGAACACAAAGGAGTAGATGAAGTTGGGAGAGAGAGAGACTGGCAACCAGCTTGATTATAACAGTTAGTTTATTGCCAGGTATATAAAAAACAGTGATACCATGCAAGGAGAGAAAAACAATCACACGCTTACAATACTGCACAATTACAGTTGGGGTATTGGCGAAAGCTATCCCAGGTTTGATTACAAAAGTAGAAAGTTATACCTGGACTGAGAGAGAGAGAGAGAGTGTGTGTGTGTTGGGGGAAGATGGGGAAGTTGCCTGCATACAGTTAACTGCAACTGGTAGCCCATGAAATAAGAGTTCTCAGCAATTCAGAAGATGCTCCAAATACACATTACGAAAGTTAAAAGATTTTCACAGGTTTTCCGAAAAATATTTAGATCATTCAACTATTGCAGCTACTGTGGCCACCATCACAGAATGGCCAAAGGGGTCAAAATATTTAAGTCATTCCAAATTTTGAGGGTGAAGTCTCTGGAACACTAACTTCATGGAGTACAGCTGGAATGTCTTTTCACTATCGAAAACACACAACGTTGTGCTTCATGTTCAGAATTCCACATCTAGTTGTTATGGTGTTTCTTCAGCAACCCACCTGAAATTCAAATACCTCCAGCGTTTCATGTCTAGCTAGGAACTTCAATACTGTCTTTGAAGCACTTAATATATTCTAATGACAGTTCAAAATGAATAAGAAAAATTGGAGACTATTCAAATGAACTTCTTCATTTTCTTCAAGGACAATTTTGTGCATTTTTAAATGTAGGGTTTTGAGGGTTTTTTAAAAATATTTGTAAAGAATAAAAAGAGTATAAATTAACACCATTCTATCCTATGGACCCATCCTTGCTCTGTGCTGGAATCATCACAGGGACAGCTCCTATTCTACTTAAATTAGGTGCAGCTACCTTTGGCGGTGGAATGTTTGGGTTTTGACCAGAAGGACGTTCAAAGTCTTCACTTGGTACTTGATTATATGGAGTCTTGGCATAGCCTTCCATATTGGAGGGAGACACTGAACCCAGAGAAGAACGACTGCTGCCTATATAGCTGCGGGCTGTTGAAGTACAACACTTTGGAGGAGAAACATCCTCTCTGAAAATAGATACAAATAAGAGTTGTTTAAACCAAGAATTTATTGGTGTTTTGAGGGATTGGGAAAATTTCTTCTATTTGTTTTTTTTTCTATTGATCTATTCAAACAATAAAAGCAATAAGAACAGCATCACTGTCGACTACTTTAAACCAAAGTGTGTTTCAAATATTTACCACTTTCAGAATCTATTTTAACGCAACAAAACATTTTGAAATATATCAGAAAATAGGATACAGGCATATTAACATATACTACATTAAAAGTATAAGTTTATCCTCTTAGCTGTCACACTGGGTTAATGCACTGGCTTAGGTCAATGCCGAATTCTAATCAGCCATAAGGAATATATTATCTATGAAAAGACATTAAGAGAAAGTTATTTTCTAGTTTCAGGTACTACTGCTCAAAAAGTAAAGACAGTGGGTCGTTACCTAATGTCATGCTGCACTTCTTTTTCGTATTTTTTCTCTTTATGTTTCTTACAGCAACAGAAGATGAGAAAGGCCAGTGAGGAGAGACCCAGAAGAGTTCCACTAACTGCTCCAGCAATTGTGCCAGCTGCATTTCTAGCTAGAATAGATTAATATAGGTTACTATGATACTGGCCTTTAACTGACTTTCTTTAATGAGATAATTCTCCTCTTACACCTTCAAATAAAAATACAAGTTCCCTATTTTCTATACTGAGAAATATTACTGAACTGATACATGAGTGCTGAAACACAAACACCTGTTTACATTTAAAAAAATCTTCATTCCAAAGACAGGTAGAAAGACTGACTCGTTTGTTGGAGATCAAAGAATGCTCAATACCCAAAAATATAACAAAATCAAAAAAGGTGTCCACTATCTGTGCTAGAGTTGATTTCTTTTATAGATTACAAAAGGATCCGTTGATTTTATTTCTTTAACTCATTCAACACTTCTGATTTTGTGACAAGCACTATACAGCACGTACTTACGAGGAGTGACGTTTAGCACAATGAAACATGCATCAGTGCCAACTCTGTTTGCAGCCACACAACTGTAGGTACCAGAGTACTCCTGAGAGGCATTTTTCACAGAAAGTTCACCTGTATCTTTATCTACAAATATTGAAGGAACTTTGGTTACCATTTTTCATTAAAGGTAAGTATTCAATATTTCCAAAGGTGTTAATCCATTACATAGCAAATAGTATTTAAAAAGCCAGTGTGTCTTAGTTATGTTAACATCCGTTTGAAAAAAAAAAAAAAAAAGAGACATCTGTCAAGAAGCAAAGAGCTGCCATAGGTAATACTAGGATTCTTTTATGAATAACTGGAAGTATATTCCATAGCATTTAATTTCAATATTAAGTCTTGGTACGCCATACCACTAGACCGCTGAGAATACTTCCTTGCCAAGAGTGTAATGTATGTGTCTAACACAGGTAATCTGTGAGATACCGGATTTTAAGACAGTAAAATTTAGGCATAAAAATGCTTAGCATTTCAAGAAGAAATAAAAACAAAAACAAAGCCTATTATCCATCTTAGATATATTAAAATTAAAATAGTAAAGGATAAACATTACTCAATAATGACTTGGCCAGAAGTTCCTCTGGGCCAGTTAATTTCCTCCAGTTGTAAGACAAAAATGGGGAGCCTTCTTGTGATGCACATTTCAGGATAAGGTCACTTCCAGTTTCCTGCGATCCTTCAATGTAGCATTTAGTCCTTGCTGGCTTTACTAATAAATAAGGCATTATTTAATTAATAAAAAGTCAGCTATGGTGTCCATTGTTTAAGCCTTCGCAAGTAAATAATTTTTCATTGCACAAAAGTTGGAATCAGCCTATGTTTTTGAACAATTTTAGAGCCATTTTCAAGAAATGTTAATTATTTCTACATTTTGGCCTCATTCTCCGCCATTCCATGTGTGTGTGGGGGGGGAGGGAAGGAATCAATCCTCTAATTTTGGAGCACTAAAAAACAAATGTACCTACTTACAATTCAGTATTAATGTATGAAGTGATCATACACAAGAACCTCTCTCATTTTAAGTGTCAAATGTAATATGGCATATAACAATTTGCCCTCCAAAAACAAAGTGTATAGTGTCTAAACAAGTATCTTACCAAGCACAGTCAAGTGTATTTTTTCTGTTTCAACTCCAGGAGCTTTCTTCACTCTGCACTGGTATATGCCAGTGTCCGTTGACTGTAGGTTCAGGATATCTATGGAGCCGTCAACCAATTTGGGATCAGAATTAGTGAACCACACCCGTTCTTTCATAGCTTCATAGAAATCATTATAAATCCTGTCTCCAGAGTACAAAACAATCTAAGAAAAAGAACAAAACAGGTATGTTCTTCAACCAAATCTGCATAGCAATTTGAATATTTCAAATGAACCACAGTTCTATTTCCTGGGAAGTTCTCTGGAAGAATTTTTTCTGTGTGTGAAATAATCCCAACCAGAACAACAAAACCCACCCAACACAAGTTCTCTGGTGGAAAATGAATCCACTGTATTAATTGCTCTTTTTGAAATTGCTATGTGCTAATTACACTATAAACCTCTGCATGCAGGAGTTCATCTAAATTTACTGGTATTGCTTCTAAAGGATGGAATGGGAAGGGGGCTAATATATTTTAAGATCTAAGATTTTCTTTTAAATATTTGCTTGGTAAAAGCTGACTTTGCTTCAACGCAGCATTGTCTTTATCAGTAACTGGAAAAAAATTAAAAAATTATCCTGGAGTTATTTTCTCTTTACAACCTACTTAGTTATAGTGAGCAACCACATGTCTTTCTAGATTGTAATTAATTTATAACGGGCATTCACTGTTTACCATTCATGTGCATGGTGCTTCACAGACATGCAAGATCACACAGGTTCCCTGACGTGAAAGACAAAACTCAGAACAAGATCTATGGATAAACACTCAGCTTTTATGGGAAATTTTCCATTAGACACAGACCCAGACTTTCAAAAATGGATGCCTAAAACTAGGTTCCTAAATTCTTAGACATCTAAAGAAGTTGCCCAATTATCCAAAATGCTGAGAACACAACACTCCCTTTCACTGTAACAGGAACTGCTAGGAGCTTGGCATCTTTGAAGGTCAGCCTACTTATACAGATGCCTAATTTCAGCATCCACTTTTGAATATCTTAGCCATGATACATGGTTACGTGTACAGAACTGGAGTTGTTTACAATCAGACATATTTTAGCAGAGTCTACTCAACAAATCCTTTACAGTGCTGTGTTACTGAACAATGAAGCAAACTGGATGTAATGTTCATCTGTAAGCCTGGGAGTCCTATAAATAGCCACTTGAATCAGGAAAAGCTACATCCTTCCTTATTTTCCATCTCCTACACATATACACCCTTGTTTAATGCAGCTGAACTCCTTTAGAAAGCATACATACCATAACGAAAACCATGGGACAGTGAGTTTTCCATGTCAACAGTAAATGAGTACCACAATCCTTTTACCAGCTCTCTAGTAAGATGAGGACATAGAACATATTAACTCATCAGTTTCAGGGAAACACTTCTGCAAGGTTTACCTCACCCATGTGCTCTCTCTAGTATAACATCTTACATTGGACCAACGTCTGTGAACTTCAGGGGTGGGAGAGACTCGGCTGTGCCCTGCTGGGGAAACATTTCCCAACTACCTGCGATTGGTAGCACAAGCACTCCATTCTGGGCTCCAGTAAAGATACTTCACCCGCCTTCTCTCTCTAATATCCCGGGACCAACACAGTTACAACAACACTGCATGCAGGTTACACACCAGTCATTTTTGATTTAAACAAAAACTTGAAAAAAACATGCCTCCCTACTGTCTTTGCAACCCCACCCCATTACAGGACAGCACTAGTGCATGGGATCCTGACTGTCTAATGCAGTGCTTCCCAACCTGTGGCCCAGGGGGCTTTCAAAGTGGCCTGCCACGCCCCTCCCACTGGCTGCAGAAGGGAGCTGCTACCGAAGGACCCAGGCGGAGCATGTTGCTGCGTGGCTAGAAGACCGGTGCTTTTAGGCTCCTTGTTGCACCGAGGGGACGGGAGATCAGCGTTCCTCTCTCTGTGTCTCCAGCAGGAACACTTGCGCCTAGGGACCCAGGGGAGTGCTTTGCCATGCTGTCTGCTACAGAAGGGAGCCACTGCTTAGGGACCCAGGTGGAGCACAGGGGGCTACAGAACAGGTGGTTTCCCTGCTGCAGCCAGGGGGACTGGAAATCAGTGAGGAGGGAGGCAGCCTCGCAGTCAGGGGACCGGGAGGGCTGCTGCCTGAGACTGGTGGCTTTGCAGGGCTATAACAATGATATCTATGGCTCTCAGCCAAAAAGGTTGGGAACCACTGATTTCACTTTCGTTGTTGTCTCAGCCTAGAGACCAATGGTCAGCATATAGCTCAGCAGGACGTCTTATATTTTTAATATCTTAATACAAGTAAAATATGGTTTCTTGAGACTCCCTTTGGCCAAGCATCAAACGTGGTAACTTATGCACGCCTAATTAACTAGTGAATATCAGGCAATGTTCTAGGTTTAAGAAAAACCGGTCTGCACACTTACAAAATGTAGCTTGGTAGAACATCGAAACTATAGTACTGGCACCTAGTTTTCAAATCTATTTATTCAATGCAAAAATGACAGCAGATCAGCTGAATTTTAGCTGTATAACAACTCACAACCCAAAAGGTCAGAAAAGCAGTGCACACAAAGGGTTGATGCTGCACTGTGAGAATGATTCGTGAGTGCCACACACCAAATACACAAGTGAAATTCTGCAACACTTCTATATCCTACAGCACTTCATATCTATGCCGACAGGAGCACTTGTGAAATGCTGCACAGTGAACTTTTGCACTGAACTGGAAAGATAACGGTCTCCTGCACAGTGAACTCAGCCTATTAGTCATTCATCAAACGAACGGGTGACACTATTATCTCACAGTGCAACGCTGTGCTCACAATCAGTGTGACCGAGCACAGTGACAGCTCAGCTGGTGAAGCACAGAAAGCAGCGAGGACAGGGCAGGATTATCAGAGCTCTCCTAAACCTCCGCGTGTCCACCTTCTCTGCCATTGCAATGGTTAAACCCCCCCTGGAGAAGCAGCTTCGGGATAGTCAGTCTGCCCCCACCCCTCGGGCAAGGATGCACCGTTCGCACTCCCAGCAGCAGCGCTCTGCTTCCCTCCCGGCACGGGCATGGCGCTGAATGCCGAGACGCTGCCCGAAGCACTCTGGCGGCGAACTGCTCTGTCCGGATCCAGCCCACCCGCAGGTGCAGGAGGTGCAGAGCCAGCAGGGGAAGCAGCAGGGGCCTCCCGCAGCGGTGCACGTCCCTGTGCTGCGAAGTGACCCGACTGCTGCTGCGTTAGTTCAACTCGCAGGCGGGGCCCTCCTGACAGCCCCGCGCCCAGCAGCAGCTGCCGCAGGATGGAGGAAGGTGGGAGCAGGGGCTGGGCCACTCTGGAAGGTGCAAAAGGCGCTTTCCCGGCAGGCAGGAGGGGTTGAACAAGGACACCCCAGAACAACCCTGCCAGCAGCTAACGTGTGGGGAGTGTTCACCCGCCAGCGCCAGACACCGAGACACATTTCTACCTGCCACCTGCAGAGCCGCCCTCGGCTCCACACACCGGGCTGGGCTCCAGGCTGTGCCTCTCCTCCTCCTCCTGCAGCCAGGGGCAGAGAGAGGCTCAGCGCCAGTCCCATCACCCCCCCCCCCAACCCCTCCCCCGCGGCAGAAACTTCCGCCAACTCCTGCCCCTGTCCACCGCCTTCCTCCCACCCTCCAGGAAATCTGCTCCAGTCCTCTGCCTGAGCAGCAAAGTGCTGTCTGGGGGAGCCTTCGGGGATCTCCGCTTCCCTCTGCTGCACTGCAGGGCCAAGGAGGGCTGGAGGCAGTTCCCTGCATGTTCTGCAAAGAGCAGCCTGCTGGCACTGCTGGAATTCCAGCTGTTCCCTCCAGCTCAGATGGGAATGGGATGCTCAGCCCTGACTCAGGAGAGAGCAGCTACAAAGAAAGGAGTGTGCTTTCTGGTTGGTTCAGGAGCAGCAGTGCCAGGCTGCAGAAAGAGTCCCGGCTGGAGTGATCTCTTTTGGAACCGATGATAGTTGGGCTATGAGAAAATGTCTAACTACCCACCTGTACGCAGCTAGGGTAGAGCTTCAGACTGCCCGGGAGCAGGGTCGGTCTGCCAGGGATGTGAAGCCCCATGTATTTTGCAATAGGTTATTAGTGATAGAAACTTGCAGGTGGTAGAGAGAGTGTGTATTTTAAAATAACCCATGAGGTTAGCTAAACAGGGATATAGACAACCTTTCTCTCAGACCTAGAGAGGGAGTGTTTGGTGTGCACTATTAATGATCTGTTCAGCATGCACCAAGGCTCAAGGCTGATCTACAAGGTGAACATAAGTGGGTACCACTCCATCAGTCTGGGGTGTGAAAGGAAGAATGATCTGTGGACCTAGCTTCTTCCTTTCAGCGAGGTGGACAGCTTATGCTGATGGGAGAAACATTCTCCAGCAAGGGTGCACCTCCCTTTGGGGAGAACATGTTCATTAAAAATCAGAGATAGTTTAGCTGGGATTTCTGTGACAATGTTAACTTTGTATTGCTTGTTTTAAGCAGATCCTTATAGCAGAGGTGTTCTGTAATCTTTAGGGTTTTGGTTCATTTATGAGGAAATCTTGCTATTACTTTGTTGACATTTTGTATGAGTTGTAACAAGGTGAGCGTCTTTGTGTTACTGCTTTCCAGATTGAGGGTCTGTTGGGCAGATGATCCTTTTTTTTTTTTTTTTTTTGTAATATTGAAGGTCACATGTATATAAATAACTGCGTGGGTTATATAGATTTGGTTTTATTCTTCTCCCCAACCAGCATATATTCCATATCTTTTGGTTTGTAAAATCAAGTGAAGATACTTGGTGTGGTTCTGCACCCAGCACAAAGGGGTCCCGATCCTGATTTTGTTTTCAGACCTACTGTAATGTAAATTCTAAATACAGTAATCATACGGCCAGCCCTCGCCATTGGAAAATCATGAGTCAGACCCCCAAAATCATGAGATTGGCTTAAAATAATGTGGATTTTTTAAAATGAACTGTGAGTTCTCTTTATTTCCTTTCCCCTTTTCTGAGCCTTTGAGGTACTTTCAGGTCACATTTTCAACATTTCCTCTGCAAGCAGGCAAGCTAGAAACCTACCTTTCTAGTTCAGCTAGAATCCCAGGTGCCCAGGGCTGGCAGACAGTGGGAGTCCTGGGTGCCTGGGGCTGGTTGTGCATTCTATATTGAGCTTTTACCAGCTAAGTATCAAGTGTGAACTCCTCAGGCACAATAACAACCTTCATATGGAGTCACAGACAGTCCCCTGGGGCACTCCAGTCTATCCTGCCACCCAGGAGAGCCTGCCTTTGCCATGGATAGTCCCTGCCATAAAAAACCACAACCATATTCAGATCACTCCTATTCCAAAGGACCGGTCACTTACCCAGGTCAGGTGCACCTCAGATCTCAAACCGAAGACAAGGCTTGTAGACAATCCTATAAATAAACTACCTGAATATTTATTAAGTAGGAAAAGAAATAAATGTATTTACCAGGTGAAAGTAGGTAAACATTCATACAAATCAGTTACAGTCTGAGGTTTCAAAAGGTGATATTACATAATAGTGTTAGCTTACATATTACACTTAGCAGTTCTGCCATTTCATTAACCTATATTTCCTTCAGAAATGGTGGGTTAATGCCGTCTGGTCCTGGAGACTTATTACTGGTGAATTCATTCATTCATTCTAAAACCTCTTATCTTGACACATTAATGTGGGAAAGTACATCAGAGTTGTAACCCGTAAAGGATAGCTCTGATGTGGGAATATCTTGCCATCCTCTGCAGTGAAGCCTGATGCAAAGAATTCATTTCGCTTTTCTGCAATAGTCTTATCTTCCTGGCATGCTTCTTTGTCAGTGGCCTCACCTCCTCTTTGGCAGGCTGTCTGCTTCTGATGTGCTTTAAAGAAGACTTATTAATAGGTTTTGTGTCTTTACCACGTCAGAGGCTGGAATCTTACCACGTCAGAGGCGCAATACACAACTTGTTTATAACAGTGTATAAAGGAAAGTCTCAAAGGGAGTGTCTTTGTCTGGCCGAGTGAGGAACGGAAAGTCCCGCCATTTACTGAGCCAGGACTATTGTCAGGGGCATACTTGTATTACGTGTACTGGGAGCACATATAAGACATTTTTTACCATGCTCGTTTGACAATAAACCTGGCCTTGTGTCTTCATTGCTGACAGGAATCTGTGGTCTTATTGGGTAATCCAGTCGTGGTTTGGTGTCTCGGTTATATGCACAGAGCTGGGACGGCATTCACACTGGGAGAACACACACACAGCCAACAACTGACAACACATACTTCTCCCACCCCCACTCAACAACCCTCAAGGTTCATTCCTAGGCTCCTTATCAGTAATTAGCTCTTCCCTTATCCCGACTCCCCCAAGTCTTTGCACTGCTTTGACAGGTACGGGAAATATATTTCTAGATCATAGTGTTGGCCAAAACCTTGTTTTTGAAATATATGTAAGAACAGAGCCACAACACTCCCCGCCCTCCTACCAAAAGGCACATCAGTCTGAATCAAAAGCACTGCTTTGACCCTTTTCAATGTTAATTCAAGTCTGTCTGCACTTGGTATAATTTTAAGAAATGTCTGTATATGTCCACTGGCCAGTTTATCTAGTTTAAATGAATTATTACCCAAATGTCTTTATTAACTTGCCTAGTAAATGGCTGAGCAATTGAGTTGGGTGTAGGAATCTATTTTGTCACAAAATCATGTCCTGAATCTTTCGTGTTGTCAGTATTGTTACAGAAATAATTGCTACCAAGAATTTAGCAATAAATTCCCAAAATAATTTAAATCGGTGTGATTATATTGTGTTATTTTGACAAATAAAATATGAAACATGTGTCTCTGAATTTAAAAAATGTTATTGTTTTCCTAGTGCACAGAATTTGTCATTTTTGGTGCATACTACCTACAGAAGTTCCTCCAGGAGTAACATGTTTAAATGAATTATTACTGTCTTTATTAACTTGCCTAGTAAGGAGCAGTGGCAGCCCATATGCAATAAGATGGGGATTATATTGTGGACAAATAAAATATGCTGAGAAAAACATTGGTGCAAAGTCATTTTTGGTGCATAATTCCTCCAGGAGGGCCATGCCCCAGGGGCTGGCTGCGGGTGGTGCCAACTGGACCCTCCTTTGAGGAGCCAGTCCCCGCTGTTGCAGGCGGACAGGGGCTGCTGGGCTTTCACATCCCTGGGGGCTATGCCGACCCCAGGTCAGGACTGCCAGCAGCTGAGGATTCCTGCTGTGGGGGGAGCAAGCATCTTTCCAGCCCCTTTTCCCCTGCGCTGGGCACAACAACCCCAGGGAGCCCGGGAGCTCCAGCTGCACAGGGCCCAGGCAGCCAACCCAAGTGCAGGGCTCCAGGGGCAGAGCTGGTCAGGACTCTCCTCCCCGCAGCCAGGCGGCTCAGGGACATCTGCCCCTGTCACTCCCATGCCCTGCTGCACCCACAATGGCGGGGAAGGGGGCGAGCAGGAAACGGGCCCACAGACCCCCCCTCACGGGGCGCTGTCACTACCACTGGGGTAGGGGAGCGCAAAGCCAGGTACTGGCCCCCAGCGCCAGAGACCTATGGTATGCCACTACCTGGGAGGCACCTTTTGCCTTTCGGAGGTGAAGCGATGCGTTTACACAGACCAGGCAGTCAGGTGTGACACCGGATTGCACCCCGAGGTCGGGTCCCTCTGATGGGGCGGGATGCTGTGTGGCACCTGGCTGCGCTCCCCCCTCCCCGCGGTGCTGCTCGTGCAAAGGCTGCCCAGCGAGGGCCGACGTCTGGCTGGGCTGGGTTGCAGGAGCGGGGCGGGGGTCACGGGGCTCGGCGGGCGGGCGGGCTAACGAGCTGCGCGGTGGCTGCAGGCCGGGGAAGCCCGGCCCCGGGGGCAGCGCCCGGGGGCGGCGGCTGCGGACAAGCCGCCTGCTCTCTGCTGCCTCAGGGCGGGCGGTGCTGACCGCAGGGGGCGAGGCGGGATCCCCGGCAGGCTCCGTGCAGTGGCTGGGCCCGGCTCGCCCAGCCCCGGGCGGCTCAGCGGCCCTTGTCCCGGCCCTGCCCGCGCGCCAAGGAGAGCGAGCAGCGCCGAGTCCGGAGCCGGGAGGGAGGCGGAGCCGCGTCCCAGGGGCTGCAGCCACAGCTCGGAGGCGGGGCCTCCCTGGTGCTGAGGTGGCCGGTCGGGAAGGCTCATTTGCATACCCATGATGCTCTGCGCGCAGAGACGCTCAGCATCGCCCGCTGGGCTGATGGGTTTGCTCCAGGTCCTGGGTGCCGCTGCCTGGAATTGCGGTTCCATCGGCCCGGTGTTATGGCCGGAGGGAGCGGGGGGTACCGCCGCCCACCTGTCGGCGGGGTCACCGTGTGTTACTGAGGGGATGCTGCTGCCCGGGCAGGGCCTTCCAGGTTCACTTGTTATACTCTTGTTTCTTCTCAGATCGTATAAATCTTTTGCCTTTTACTAAAGATTTCCGTGGTGAGAAACATTTATGAGTTTGTATCTACTTTTTTGAGGCTTCACTGTGGTGAGGCTTTCTTGTTTGCTTTAAAAAATAGAGAGGGAATGTGTTTGTCTTAGAGATACATTATGCTTTGATTATGTTTTCCAATTCCCAGTCAGACTTCATACCTGTTAATTATTTGTACGTTATGCTTCAATGTCCGGGAACTCTTGTTTAAATTCTGAACCTGTCCTTATAAACGTTATCTTTAATAAAAATTATAATTCTGATGCATTTGTTGTTTAGAATGTTGGGGTTTTTTTCTTTATGAGATTAATATAGTCAGTGTGTGTGGGGAAATCAATTCTTCATCTGAATTCTATTTCAGAGCTCCATATGTTAAGATTTTATTTTAATTTGGGTGTAGTTTCAGATTGTGTATTATTAATCTTGTTCTGTTTGATTTTTTTTTTTGAGCTAGTGCTTGCATAATATAGACAATCACGTTTCGATCTATCTTTTTCCCCACATTATTTTCAGATAAAGGAATTAGAATAACTAAACTCCATGCTGTGGGCACAGAATTTAGCTTGAGCTGCATGTTTTCTGTGCTAACATTCAATGGTAAAAAAGGAAAGCACTCATAGCCGCCTATCTGGTTGTTCTAGATCACCTTATGCAGATTTCCTGTCAGAACGGCCACACTGGGTCAGAACAATGGTCCATCTAGCCCAGTATCCTGCCTCTGATACTGACCAGTACCTGAGCTTCAGGTAGAGTGTACTGTACAGGACAGTTTCCAGTAGTCCACCCTGTCTTCCACACCTGGTTTCTGTGGTCATATATTTAGGAGTTGCCTCAAACATGAGATTGCATCATTGACCAACTTCCATTAATTGATCTCATTCTCTTCGGAAGCCAGTTATACTTTTTGCCATGACAGCATTGCATGACAAGGAGTTCTACCGGTTAATTTCATCACATGGATCGCCTAATCTTTTCTGTATTGTGGAAAAGGGTAAATAATACTTTGCTAGTCATTTTTCCTACACCAGTCATGATTTATAGACCTCTATCACAATAGCCCTCAGGGACTCCTACACTTAAAGAGACAAGCCTGCAGATCCCCAACCTAGGTGATGCAAGAGAGCACTAGGAGGCACATGCACCTCCCCACATTTCTGCCTTCCATGTGGCCCTGCTCAAAGTGCGGATGTAGCAGGCCAGAGCAGTAGCATGTCTCCTTGCTAGCTGCTGCCTCCTGGAGGAGTCAATAGCTGTGAGGCAACCCTTTCTGATGGCAGGAGAAGATCTCTCTTTTTGGTTGTGCCCCCACAGTCCAGACAGGCTGGGTGACCCACTAAGGTGCATCAGAGGTGGAGTGGCACTCCCTCGCTTAGCCCCACTGCCCAGGGCTCAAACCTAGGTTCATTTTGGCAGACTCCATGAAACCTGCTTTCAGACCCCTGGTTGAGAACTAGTGCTCTCTCATATCCCCCCTTCGGCGTGTCATGTCTAAACTGAGCAGCCCTAATGTTTTTAGTCTCATCTCAGATGGAAGCCCGCTATTGACCACTTTCCACTGTGAAAACCAACCATTTATTCCTACCCCTTGTTTCCTATCTTCCAACCACTTATTGATCCAAGCCAGGTCTCAGGATGGCTGGAATAGCTCATGATTATGAATGCCAACCTCAGGGCAGATTGCTAAAGAGCAGGGCACAAGCCCCAAACTGGTAGTATGTTCTCTGCTTAGATTTCACCAGCCAAGCATCACATTACAGATTGTGTGTAGGTTCATGACGTTTTAAACCAAACTTGCTATTTTTGGGCAATGTAAGCGTTATACCCAGATGATTAGAAACTTTTTACTATTCTGTGTTTTAGATCATTTTAACATTAATTTAGTCAAATGTTTTAATCTGTTATGATCAGTTTAATATCTGACACATCCTCTATCTGAGGATTATATATCAAATGGATATTTCGAATAGGGAGATGGAATTGATGAACAAATAAATTGATATGCACCAGCCTTATTACCATTGAAGTCTCCCACGCACTGCAATCTAAATGCACTGCTTTAGCTAAAACAAACATATTAAGTACAGAAAGGTTTTAAGTGATTAAAAGTTAAAGGAAAGCATGTCCGATCTGGTCAAAAAAAAAAAAAAAAAAAAAAAGCAAAATGCATTTTAAGTGCAATTGCTTCTTTGTTGAGGCCTAGGCTAGTCCTTTGTTCCTGGAAAGCTGAGTTGGATTTGTCCTATATGAGCCTTGATAAGGTGTGAACTGCCCCTCTGCTCCTAGAGAGTTTTGCCTGGATATGTTTCAAATGGACACATCTTTGGGACTATTACATAGTGAAGCCTCATAACTCTACACATGACATTGCAACAAAGCTATCACTATAACTCTACTGCTCAGTACATCAGGAGCATTCCGAAAGCATCTTACCTGACATGCTTTGCATTAAACAATACACAATTATACTATAAGGGTGAACATGGGGTGCAGACCATCACACGGTCTCTGTAAATATTTTGCCAAGACTAGGGATAGTTCATAGGAGTAGAAGAGGAAGAAGGTGGTGGCCCTTTGAGTCAGATTCACAGAGGTTAAGGCCAGAAGGAATAAGCAGATCATGTAATCATCTACTCTGACCTCCTGCAGGTCCCAGGCCACTACACCCCACCCAATTATCCCTGCAAAGAGCCCAATAACCTGGCTTAAAGTATTACAACCATCTGGAGACTAAAGTATTGTCCACCGCAGGGAACTGGAGGACCAATGGCTGAGGCCCCTGCAATGGCAGGTAATTGATTTGGTGAAATACACCTAGATGATACACCTAGGTTGGCTATTAGGAAAAACATTTTCACTACGATGGTGGTGAAGCACTGGAATGGGTTACCTAGGGAAGTGGTGGATTCTCCATTCTTAGAGGTTTTTAAGGCCCAGCTTGACAAAGCCCTGGCTGGGATGATTTAGTTGGGGTTGGTCCTGCTTTGAGCAGAGGGTTGGGCTAGACAACCTCCTGAGGTCCCTTCCAACCTTAATCTCCTTTGATTGTACGATTCTGATTCTAGCAAGTGACCCACACCCCATATTGCAGAGATAGGTGGAAAAAAAACAAGGTCCCTACAGTAAAATTCCTTCCTGACCTCCCAGAATGGTGATCAGTTGGACCCTAAGCATGTGAGCAAGACACAAGAGCCAAACATCTGAGAATTATCAGTTTAATTACTGAGGCAGAAACTGCACCTACTGGATGACTCAACTTGCTATCCTGAAGAAGACTACTGCTTTGAAGATGAATTCTATTACTGCTCTTTCAAAAGAAGTTCTTGCTTCTGCTTCGGAGATTTCAGCACAGACTGAGAAGATGATCACTCCATTGCCAATTCCACAAAAAACTTCAACTGGTGCTTGGACAGCTGCTGTTTCTGCTGTTCCATGGACAGCTCCTCAGGAAACGACTTTTAAGAAGACCCTCAGCATTTCTAGGACTTCTAGGATGTCTCAGAAGAGCAGCATTGAAGAGAAAAGCAGCAACTCCTGGAAGAAAACCCCTGGAGATGTTGTTACAGGGAGATCTTGCATTTCGTGGATGGCTTTCCGGAACATCATGGCCAAGACAAACATCCTCTCTCACACTCGTCAGCAGAAGGATGTTACAGGGAAAACTTCTTCCCCCTCTTGCACTGTCCAGGACTGAGATGTTGGTGGTGCTCCTGCTGTTCTTTGCATCAGTCTCCATGGCCGAGGAGGTGAGGGAAATTCCCACACCTGCTGTCACCAGTTCCTGCAAGTGAGCCCATCTGTGCATGCTGGGACAAGTGCCAGCCGAGTGACTGGAATATGAAGGGAGGGTCAAACAGCTCGGAAGAGTTTCTGTAGTGTAGCGGTGGTCATCACATTTGCTTCCCCTACAAAAGGGCACCGGGCAGAAACACGGTGTCCTGCTTTTTTCCCTTCTCCTTGCTCTTCAGGAAGGCTCTCCTCCTTCTGTCGCTGGCCTGTACCTGGGATTCCCTGTTCCTCTGGCCGGACAGTGGGCGGTCACATCAGCTGAGCGTGCTCCTTGGCGTCAGTGCGAGTAGCCGTGGCCTGCGCGCCTCTTTGGCGGAGCTGGGTGCTCCGTGGAGGTGGGTCTGCCAGCCGTGATGCAGAGAGATCCGCTTCTCTTTGGTGACTGAGCCGCGGGCGCCATTGATGGCTCGGCAGGAAGCTGGGGAGAGCTGGGGGACCTGGCTGTGAGCAAATGGGCCCCGGGAAGCCCCAGCCAGCCCCTCCTGTGGCCAGAGTATTCTGCTTTTCCTCTGCCTTGTGGCGCCAAGTCTAAAGCCTGGCCAGCATCTACTGCAGCTGGAGTATGAAGCCTTCCTGTGCGGTTCTGCTGCTGGGCAGCCTGATCCCCTGGGGGTACTTTTGGGGGGATATCCTGGCTGGAAAAAATTCTGGCCACCAGGTGAACCCATGGGGTTGCATGGGAAGAGCTGGTGGCCTGGTGACTCAGTCAGTTGACGCCGCTTCTCCCACAGGCGGGGCAGGCGGCCCCTGAATGAGGCTTGCCCTCCCCGCCCCTGTGCCCCAAAACTCCTGTCGGACAGCTGGTGAAGCCAGGAGCCCGAGAGGGGCGGCAAGGTGAGTGCCGGATCGCCTTCCAACGAGGGGTGCAGCACGGCCCTGGAGGCCAGCAGGTCACGCCGGGACCCCAGGGCCAAGAAGCCTCCTCTTGCCACCAGGGTCCCACTCCTTCTTCCCCGCTGCCGCTGGGTCCCAGTCCCCTTCCATCGCCATGTCAGCCCTGGAATGGGGGAAAGGAGCGAGTCAAGCTGAGGGAGGGAGGCAAAAGCTCATCTTGCCTTGCTGGGCCACTTGCAACAGCTTCCTTCTTGTGCGCCACGGCTGCTGAACTTATCTGCCATGGAGAAGTGGGGTGTGCAGGAGGCAGATTGCCAGCTGTTAAAGTTGGGCGGACGTTAGACTAAAGGTCTCTGGTTCAATCCCGGGCTTTGGCAGGACCTGGTGGCTCTCAATCAAAGTGCAGCTGTTCTCTGCCGCTACCTTATCTGATGAGTGGTACTTGTCTTCAGCCCCTAGACAAAAGGGAAGGGTGCTTGTGTTGCCCCTCTGTGGCTGGCCTGCCTGCCTCAACTTCTTTTCTTCTCTTGCTCCTTCTCAGCCAGGGAAGTGGGGGAAAAGAAACTCTCCGTGAAGCCAGAGTTAAACCAGCGACCTAAGGATAACCGGCTGAGTGCCCACTACAGTCCTTTGCTCTACCACCTGAGCTATCAAAGGGCAACTGCAAATGGTAGCCTGCTGCTGTCACCAGTTCCTGCCGGTGAGCCCATCTGCGCATGCCAGGGCAGGTGCCAGCTGAGTGACTGGAATATGAAGGGAGGGGCAGAAAAGCCCACCAGAGTTTCTGTAGTGTTGTGGTAATCATGTTTGCTTCATACCCAAGAGGGCCCCGGTTCGAAAGAGGGTGTCTTACTTTTTCCGCCTCTCCTTGCTCTCCAGGAAGGCTCTCCTCTGTAGGAGAGTAAAGAGTTAAAAGCTGGACAAATGGTCAGGCCTAAACTATAGGGAACGGGTTCAAGTCAAGGGCAAATCTTGTTTCTGTTCATTGGTGTGAATTTTAGTTAGAGTCTGTTATCTCTCTTCTTCTCCTCCCTTCCTGGCCATCTGTGCTGGGAATGAGGCTAATAAAATCACATCATCATTCCTGAGTAAGGCTTTGTTGGGAAAAAAGTATTATCTATCTTCTCCCCCTGGCATGTCTTTACTTCAAAGAATGTTAGTGTGAAATTGATAGGTTTTAAGGTGATGTGCCTGCCCTCTGTACGGTAACCCTGTAAACAACAAACAGGGGCAGGTATAATTATATTCATTCTGTAGTTGTTAATTTTCATTGTATAGGTGTCAGTGTAACCAAATAAGGGTCCATGGGGAGTTGCTGGAAATGTATACATTCACATACTGTTATGAATAAAAGAATTGTAAAGTAACCCCCTTGTTGCTCACTCACGGCGTTGAGATGGAACGAGCAGGCAATAAAGGGTTCTGTCTCCCCAATCCACCCCCGGCACAACCTGTTTGATTATTTCTAACATTTATCAAAGGAGAGAGCCTGGCTGAAGGAAAAGCAGCCAGCCAGTGGTGAGACTCCTCTGAGTTCGTAAGGTTGCTGAAAGTGTTAAGCTGAAGTTAAAATGTGTTTTGCTTTGTTTTCTGTTGACCAAATCTGACTTGTTCTGCTTTGACTTATAATCACGTAAAATCTTTCTGCAGTTAATTTTTTTGTTTGTTTTATCTGAAGCAGTGCTCTTCGTTTGCAGTGTGTTGGAGACTCCGCTTGGAGTAACAAGGCTGGTGCATATAATTTCTTGGTCGAATTGATGAACTCACAAGAGTTTACATGGTGCAATGGGCTTTAGTGAAATGTGTAAGATGAAAATACCGAGGGTGGCATCTGGGACTGGGGGGGATGGCTGGGGTCATTCTCCTGCATAATCCAAAGAACAGCTGGCTTGAAGCACTTAGGATCAACTTGCTTGATAGAGGCTGTGTGTGAACAGCCCAGCAGTGGGGGTTTTCACAGCAGAGCAGAGTAAGACTGGACCCAGGAGTGGGGGATTAGGGTGACAGCAGTTCACTAGTCCAGATTACAGCAAGAGGAACGTCACACAAGTAGGGTGAGAATTACTAATATTTTGAGGATCTTTTGGGAAAAGAGACTCTATTGACAAAGTTTGTCTCTGTTCTTAATTCACTGTATAGTGTTATTTAAAGAAATCCATACTGATTTTTCTGTTCTATTTATTAAACCCTAAACCTTATTTAATCAGTCATGAACATTAGTGTCACCTGAATTTTCCCTCTTTTAACAAGGCTGAACTGAGTTGCGTGGCTTTCTGGAAAGTGCAGAGATATTAAATTTGGGGAACTCAATGGCTGTATTTGTCAGCAGATGTTTTACGTTTACATCTCAGCGCACAAAGTGACATACTGAGCATGCCTGCCGACACGTGGGGCACCTGGCATGGGGCTGCTACATCTGGAGAGTAGCTTCACCTAATACTCATGAGGAAATTCTGTGATAAAATAATTAAGAATTCTGCACACTATTTTTAAATTCTGCAAATTGTATTTATCAATAAATAAATGCGGAGGCTCCAGCATGGCAGTGGGGATCACATGCCAGTAGCTGCACGGAGATGGGAGATCACCCTGCAGTTATCACTCCTGCACCCGGGACACGGATGTCTGACAGAATTGATCAGTATAACTATGTTTCTCAGGGGCTGTATAAAAATTCCCCCCACTGCGAGGAAGGTACTTGAACTGACTTATCCCCTGGTGTAGCTAGCACTCGGTCCACAGGAGGGCTTCTCCCATCATCATGGCTTGGGGAGATGGAGTACCTAACCTGACAGGAGAAGCCCTCCCATCAATGTAGGTAGAGTCTCCACTGAAGCGCTAGAGTGGTGCAGCTGCACTGGGGCATGGCTTAAGTGCAGGCCTGCCCTTTGTGTGAAGGAATCAATGAGTGCAGGGTTAACGCTGAACTGAAAGGGGGAGATGGCTGTTGGGGAGAGATGGGAGAAGAATAAAAGTGGCCAACAAGTATGGCATCAGATGAGCAGACCATTGCTTTAACTACCTGGCCACCTTGCTGATGGGTTTGCTGTTATTTAATCGTTTGCAAGGTCTCTGCTGCCTGTAAGATTTCCCCAAGGTCATTGGCTGGCTGAGTAAGGCATGGTTTGGCTTTCACAGAACTTTCTCTGTGCTATCGTAAAGGACTTAGGCTTTGTCTTCCCTAGCACTTTTGTTGGTAAACCTTTTGTTGGTCATGGGTGTGAAAAACACACCACCCTAACCAACATAATTTTCACCAAGAAAAGCGCTGATATAGACAGTGCTTTGTTGGCGGGAGATTCTTTCTCCCATCAGTGTAGCTAACATTGCTTACTGGGGGTGATTTAATTGTGTTGGCCGGACCTTTCTCTCCCATCTGCATAGAGCGGCTATGCAGGAGACATTACACTGGTGAAACTGCAGCGGTACAGGTTTGCCGCTTTAAGGTCTGTAGTGTAGACATAGCTGAAGTGAAGGGAACAAAACTCCCCAAATCCTCCTGGTGCTGGGAGTCAGATTTCCTCCTCACAGTCTGAATTTCACAGATTTCCAAGTGTGGGAATGTCCAAGAACAGCATTTCTAATGGGAGGGCGGATGCAGAGCAAATAAATTGCAGATGCCCAGATCTCGGATGGGGGTGGATGGGAAATTAATAATATTATGTGGATCATTTGGGAAATTAGCCTGTAGTGACATTTTTTGGTCTCTGTTCTGATTTCATGATATGGTGTTATTTAGAAGAATCAGGAAGTAATTTCAATGGAAATAATTAATCTCCAAACTTTAGTCAATCAATTATAAAAATAGTGTTGCCTTTGTTTTCCCTCCCTTGCATTAATGAGATACATTTTGTGGCTTTCTGGAAAGTGCAGAGTGATTACATTTGGGGAATTCAGGGCTAGTCCACACATAGAACTTACAGCAGCACCGCTGTATTAGTACAGCTCTCCCCTTGACATAACAGAGCCCCCTCAACGAGTGGCAGTAGCTATGTCAGTGGAGGACACTCTCCTGCCAGCATAGGGCTCTACACACAAGTGCGTAGGCTGGAAAAACTTGTGTGTCTCAGGAGTTTGTTTTTTGCACAACCTTGAGCAACAAAACATTTGCCGGCATACGTGCTAGTGTAGACAAGGCCTCAGTATCTGTATGTGTAAGTCGATGTTTTACCCTCCCAGTTCTGTGCACACATTGAAATACGAAGAGGGAGCTAAGGGCTGATCCTCACTGGGACCTTACACTGACCTAGCTCCATTTCTTGGGGTGTGAAAAACCTACACTCCTGAGCAACATCGTTCTGCTGCCCTAACCTCTGGTGTAGCCGGTGCTAGGTCAATGGAAGAATTCTTCTTCTACCTACTTATTACCTCTCAGGGGGGTGGATTAACTCTAGTGACAGGATCACCATCCCATCACCGTAGTGAGCATCTACTCTGCAGTCCATGCCATGGTGGTATTTGAAGCATAGACTGACTCTAGGAGAAAGACCACACCTGGCTCCAGTTGCACTAAAATCGCAACAACCAAAACTCTGGGCCTGTCATAGCTGTCAGTATTCCAACCTGCACAGGAAGATCATGATGAATGTGTAATGCAGCACTTTAACCACTGGGCCACAACTCATGTGCTCCTTGCACTCTCCTATGGCTCAGTTCTCACTGAGTGATCATGTCCAATTGTTTGCCCAGACCAACTTCCTCAACATACTCACTGTTGAGCACTTGTGTAAGTGTGTCCATGGCTGAACAGCAAGAATTCCTGCTGCTTTCCCGACTCTCTGGAGCATGATTAGAGCGTGTTTGTGGTAGTGACATTGCTGGAGATAGTTGGTCATTCCCCACGTCGACAATTCAGACAGTCCCTTTCCTCATCATATCTCAGGCATGCTGGTGATTCCAATAGCAGGGGTCAGGTTTCCTTTGGTGCACTGAGCTTTTCCTGGGGATTGGTGGCTTCTTTCTTTCCCCACCCTGGAGTGAACTCAGTCTTTTAGTCCATCCTTGGTATTTCACAAAAGAACAACAGCAGCATGAAAAAAGAGGAGAGTGAATATCTCACCGTGAGGAATGAAGGTGGCCACGTCCCCCGATTTGACCATTTCCCCTGGGGCAGAGGAGGTTTCAATGGAATTGAATGCCCTGACTCAGACAAGAGACAAAAAACAGTTCCTGGATCTGTGCAAAGGAAATTGTTTCTCTGTGTGAAACTGAGAAGGGAAATAAAACACCCACATGGTAGCACAATGTCCTAAGGAATGTGGGTGAAGGACTCAGGCTGAGAACCGAATTAACTGCACTCACCCAGGTTTCAAATATTTCTTTCTTTCAAATAGATAATGCGGAATGTGGCATTAATTCAGAGCCAGGGGCCAGGGTGGAGGCTTCTTTAGCTCCTTGTAAAAACATGATCTTGGTCCCCTCGAAGGGAGAGAGAAAAGCTCAGAGCTTCCTTAGTCCTTGGCTGGGGTGTCCTGCGTGGTTGAAAAGCCCTTTCTTCACTGCTCATCTCATGGGATCTTTCTGCTCCAGAGGCTGCAGAATCCGGGGGGCAGGGAGGGTGGCACTGCACAACGTGCAATGAAAGTGAGGATCCTGGGAGGAGAGAAAGGAACAGAAAGCAGTGAGGAAAGAAACAGGGAGAAAACACCTCCTTTCTCTCTCCCCTTCCCTCCCAACAAGAAATGTTACAAACAGGGAAACTCGGCTCCATGAGCAGCGATGGCCTGGATACCTCACATCCCAGTAACAGATAGAGCCACCAGAGCTAGAATTGTGGGTGTCTGTGATTTCCTGCCCAGATGTTCGAATCATTTGCAGCACTGAGACCTGGCTTGGGGCTGATCAATAGGAAGATCTGAGTTAGCAGCAAACTTGTGCCCTTGTGGCTATGGCCAGGGCTGAGCAGCCAGGCTCTGGGCCACCGGGCGCCCCCTCCCCGGCTGTGGGACAGCCGCCCCCTTTCCCGCTGAGGGTGCCAGCCCGTCTGTGCCTGCACTGGGGCCCAGAGTCACAGGCACTGCGAGTCCTGAGCCCGGCCCCATGATGGACACCCCCACCTTGCCTGCCTCTCTCACTTCCAGCCCCGATCAGGGGGCACTGCACCCCACTGGCCTGGTTGCTTTGGCCGCGGACCCCGCCCCAATCCTGGCCCTGCCCCCTCCCCCGCTCTGAGTCCTGACCCTTCTCTTGCCCCAGCTCCCTCCCCCCTCCCTGATCCCGATCCCCCTCCAGCTCCCATCCCCACCCCCGACCCGACCCGTCCCCTCTTCCCCTTGCCACCTGTGCCTCTGCTTCCCCTGGAGTCGTCTCCTTTCCCCTTGCGTGCTTCCAGGGAGCGATCTTTGCCTTCACCTCTCCCAGCCCACTCGGGGCTGCTGTCTCCCTCCTCCGCCACCGCTACTGCCCATCCCGACCCGCCATGGGGCTGCCATAGGGGCCAAGCCGGAGGATGACACCCCCCCCAAGGTGCTGCGTGATGAGCTGTGCGCCTTTCTCTGGGACATGCGTGGCACCCGATACTCTGTGGCATTCCTGCAGGAGACCCAGGCGGATCCAGCCGCCGAGGCCAGCTAGTACGTGGAGTGGGGGGACAGGGTGTTCCTTAGTCACCTCTCCACCCACGAGGGTGGAATAGCCATCCTGTTCTCCCCCGACCTGCAGGCCGAGGTGCTGGGAATCTCCGAGGTCATGCTGGGCCACCTGCTGCAACTCCAGGTCCGCATGGAGGGGCTGGCGTTGGACCTTGTCAATGTCTATGCTCCAACATCAGGCCCAGAGAGGGTGCAGATTTTTCAGCAGGCATCAGCCTTCCTCGGCACCTTGGATCCTCATGAATGCTTTGTCCTGGGCTGGGACTTTATCACCACGCTCGAGGAATGAGACCGCTTGGGGACCAAGCATTGCTGGACCGCCGCGGACATTCTCCGGGAGATAGTAGACCATCACTTCCTGGCCACCACCCGCACACCGTCATCACCTACACCTTTGTCTGGGTGGGGGAAGACCGGTCGAGCCACTCCCGATTGAACTGTATCTACCTCTCATGTCATCATCTCTCTGGGGCCCACGTGGTGACCCTGATGGCCTCTCTCACTGTGGAGAGGCCGGGCTTGGCCTACTGGCTCTTTAACAACAGCCTGCTGGAGGATGAGGGCTCCATTGCATCCTTCCAGGAGTTCTGGCTGGCCTGGTGGGAGCAGAGGTGTGCCTTTCCCTCGGCGTGGTGCTGGTGAGGTGTGGGGAAGGTGCGTGCCCGGCTCTTCTGCTGTAACAACACTCGGGGGGCCAGCCGGCGGAGGGATACAGGGATAGAACAGCTGGAGTGGGAGGTGTTAGAGCTGGAAAGGAATCTATCCACGGAGCGTGCCGGGAGAAGCAGGAGGAT
>NW_027132089.1:0-3314 GCF_026122565.2 Emydura macquarii macquarii | reverse complement strand
CCTCAGCTAGTTCAGTGGCCCCAGTCTCTCAGAAATAGCCTTGGCTTGACTCAGAGACCATCTTACCACATCTGTGACCATCTCCGCTGTGGGGAGATCAGCTCCTGCAACTAGGTGTTTAACCTCCCTTTCGGAAACAGGGCAACATTATGCATGTGGGGCCAATCGGGGTTGAATGGGCTTTGGGGACAGCCTCAGAAGTATTTCTATTTTCTCAGGATGCCCAAAGCCGCAATCCTCTCTCAACCTTTCAGCTGCTATGACCCCCTTATGAGAGCTAAGCTGGGCACACAATTTGCTAATTTCTGCCTCACACTCCTGATGGCCTGCTGCTGCCTTGGCTGCCTTGTTCTCATCTGCCAGGAAGCGAGTTGCTGCTCTTGCTTTTTATAACAAAGTTTTTGTGTGTGTTAACTCCTTCCCGTACTGCTCTGCATTCCTACTTGCCTTGTCTCTCTCCTCTCAAATATTTCTCAGTATAGTCACCATTTTAAGCTTCTCTGCTATAAATTCACACCCATCTGCCTCACATTTGTTCAAATGCTTTTGTAACTGTTTTTTCTCCATCTCCAGTTCTTACCTTCACTTTACCATTTCAACCATGTCCAAACATACATAAAATAATGCCCAAGCAGCAGCCGCATCCTTTGTGCTACCATGTGGCTTAATGTTTGTGCAATATTGTTCAAAGCTTAGCCCCACCTCAGTCAGGCCATTCTCACCCTTGAAGCACCCCTTTCCCAGAGATATTTCCACTTCTTCATTGCCCACCTCTCTAACCTGCTGTTGTCTCCTGTCTCAAGCGAGCAGCCATGGTTTTTTTCCAGCCATCTCAACTACCCTTATTATATCAATGATTACTTTAAAAACCTTTTCATGCAGTCACTTAAATCTCTAACACAGTATTGCTCTAAAATCTTAATTTTAAGGCACAACTCTTAGCTTTTTATGGCCCAGTCCTACGGTTATTCTAAGCACGATTCTTAATTTAAAAGTTATAGGAGGTTACCAAATATTCTATGAGAGAGGAACCTTGCTAAAGGAGCTTGGTCTGATAGAAAAAGGAAGACAAAGCTTGCTCAGGTCTGTGCCTCAGTTTCCCCACTCTGGAGCAACTACCCAACAATTACCTTGTGATTAGAGTCATGTTCTTCCCGCATTCTCCACCAATTTTGTTAACAGATTTGCCTGTCACCTTGGGGTGCCAGCTCTACTTTATTCGGGTTACGTCGGTCTCTGTAATTTTATCAATGTGCTGCTTGTGTCACTGGTGTTTTCTCTATATCGATCTCCATTCCCCCTTCTGCAAATGCCTGTCTCCCAATGGAGCCTACCGTGCAGGGCTTAGTTCAATAGGACTGGGTTCCTCCTGCCCCAGAATCATTCAAAAACACACCCAGACACAGAGCACATCTACAGTCAGGGTCAATCAGCACTCCCAAGCTGACACCCTCATACGCTATAGACTCAGGACTTCCTCCACCCCCACGCACCTTATGTCACACCTGTCCTAATAGTAACGATTGATGAGTAAACCCTGGCAGGATTTTTGTTTCAGGGATTGTTGGTTTAGGTAAGAAGAGCCTTGCTACAAAGCAAATAGGGAAGCTAAGAACAGGAAAGAGTAAATGAAGTTCGAGAGTCTAAATCAGTTGGATCATAAAAGTTATTTTACTTCCAGGGATATAAAATTTATGATACTAGTGTAGTAATAGCCATACAAGGACAGGATAATTAAAACTAACCAGTTACAATATTACATTGTTTCAATTGGGAGTTGGGGAACTCCAGCCTGCTTGATTACAAAAGTCAGTTTAAAAAGTTTTAAAAAGTTAAAAAAGGTTTAAAAAGTTCTAGGGGAGTAAGAGAGACAGAGAGAGGGAGCCAGAACAAATTATGTCTGAGGGGTAAATGTGGACTTAACCAAAGAGAGAGAGAGAGAGAGAGAGAGTGTGTGTGTGTGTGTGTGTGTGTGTGTGTGAGTTGAGGTCTCACCACTCAGCGCAGCTTGAACCGGTCGAGGTTCCCAGGTAGACAGGCTGTTCAGCTTAGGGGCCCGACGCTTGAGACAGGTAGAGTCCCGAACACGATCAGAAAAAGTATTTCAGTCAGAAAAAGGTGAAGTCCCAGTGGAACTGGTGCAGTGTTTGGATCCAAGCACTAGAACAGAATTTGGAACTTGGGTAGGGGTTTTGTAGGGAAGAAACAATGGTCCAAGGGAGAACACTAGATTTGTTTATGGGTAAACAATGACTCAAGGGAGTACACCAGACATTCCTGGCTCTGGGCAACGTTACTCCAAGGGAGGTCACAATGCAATCAGGCAGATTCAGTATTTTGGATGCCAATAAAGGGTTCATTACTAGAACTGTTCTGATAACTGCTGAGCTGGGTGTGTGCAGGGGTGGGCTCATTAACATCTGGAGCAGAGATCCCCCATCATGCAACGCTCCCCTGCCTCTCTGGTCCCAGAGTTCAGTGCGGTTCCTGCCTTGGAATCTCTGTTCTCTGCTCTGAATGCTAATGGAGGTGCCTCTGTGTCCCATTTTTGATGCAAATGAGACTAGGGGAGTTGCCTTAATCCTGTCACCCTTGTCTGGAGCGGTTTAGGTGTGTCTCCCACTGCATTGTCATTGCTTTTTGTAAGTCTTTCTTCTGATCAGTTCTGGTTCAGGCAGCGGTGGTGGTGGAAGGAGAGGGAGAGTCCCTCATGAGTCAGACAGGTTGTGTACAGCAGCAGGGATCCTCAGGAATACAGAGTTGGCAGGAAACAGAGTCAGACACTCACTCATGCAGGCACTTATGAAAGTCCCACTAGGCTCCTCCTATCTGCAGTTTTAAGTGCCTAAATAGCTTTGCAAATCTGGCCCAGAGGCTAAGGGGCAGATTTTGGAAGGTCTGTAAGCACCTAAAGTTGCAGTTAGGCATCTAATGGGATTTTCAAAAGCACCGAGGTTCTCCCATTGGAAGCCAGGTGCCCATGCACCTTTGAAAATTCCACTAGGCGCCTATCTGCATCTTTAGACATCAAAATACCTTTGAAACTCTGGCCTAAGTGACTTGCTAAGGACACACAGGGAGTCTGTAGCAGAGCAGGGAATGATGCAGCCTGACCCTGGGAACTCCCTTAACAGCCACAGCAGAAGCATCTCAGAGACCCTCAGCTGTGTCAGCGCAGGCAACTGAGGATTTAATTATCATTTCCTATCAGCGTCTTTCTGGGACAGACAGGCTCAACATTACCGTGACCTTGCCTAATGCCCTGTCTTCAGCCAATATTTAATGATGCACCATAAAAAAGGAGACTCTGACCC
>NW_027132088.1:0-3395 GCF_026122565.2 Emydura macquarii macquarii | reverse complement strand
CCTTCCTATGGAGATAAACACGGAGGTGAGTGCATAGGCCAGCACGTGAGATGCAGGTTACATAGGGTTTATTGGTATTTCATACGGCTGGTGGCTGCACTTTACAAATTGGCTGTAAACCAAAATCTGGGATACTGAATATTGAATAATTAATTAGCTACTAAGCTGTTACTCTGGATTTCACAGTCTTTAAGCAGCTCCCTGCTGGCAGGTGTGTGTCTTTATGTAGCTGGAAGGACAGTATCTGAGTCTACGTTAATTATCCCTGCAGACAACACCCCTGAATCCACTACCCACAGGCTGGAGTGTAAATAGACGCCTGAACTGAAACTCACCCTCATTAGTGCTGGAACCAATAGAAAAGGGCTGATAATATTGAGAGGGGGTATTACAGGAGTCCCAGGTCTGAATTTCCCCACACGGAAAGGCAGTGTGTTGCAGTGGTTCTGGCACTCCGGGGCTAGCTCTCAAGGAGAAAAGAGACAACTCCAGGGTCGGCAGAGGCACGGGTGGCAAGGAGATGTTTGGGGGGTGGGGGCAGAATTGAGGGGGGGATTGGGAGCGGGGGGGGGGGGAGCAGGAGCCGGGGCAGGGCCAGGAGCGGGGGAGGGATCAGGGCCAGGATTGGGGGTGGGTTTCGTGGCCCCGGCAACCGGGAAACTGGGCCAGTGGGCTGCCTCCTGAGTGTGGCCAGGAGCTAGATAGGTGGGCAGGGTGGGGGTGTCCTCCATGGGGCTGGGCTCTGGCGTCTCACTGCATGCGACCCCGGGCCCTCATGAAGGGACAGTGAGGCTGGCACCCTCAGGGGGGAGGAGAGGCAGCTACCCCACAGCAGGGGAAGGGCTGCCCTGTGGCCCAGGGCCTGGCCGCTTGGCCCTCGCAGTCGCTACAAGGGCTGCGGCAGCTTCAATGGGGGTGGTGCCACCGCTGGCTGGTTGGGCAGAGGGACCCTGGGGATGGGAGTAGGGACAGCAGCCTGGCATGGTAGGGGAGGAGGGGTAGCTAGGCGCCCCCCTGATCAATGCCCGCCACGTGGCGGGTCAGACCAGGCCATCAATCTTGTCGAGCAGAGACGAGAGGTCCCCCCCCCGCCAACACGAAGTCCTCCTCGTTGGTAGCCGAGGAAGCAGTAGTTTCAGCACCAGCAGGGGTGTCAGGTGACAGGGGGGCGGAGGGGCTTCCGGCTGGGGACTCCTCTAGGAGGGACTCCAGGAGGGAGATGGTGCAGCCCACATCTGCTACCACAGCTTCCTCGGCTGGTGGCGCCCGCTGGGCTGTGGCAGGGGGCGCGGCGGAAGGTCCGGCTCCAGCAGCCCCCTTCATGGTCTTGCAGGGGCTCTCTCCCCGCTCAGCAGTGAGGGGGAGGGGCTGCTGGGCTCTGGATTTGCGCTTGCCCTGCATGAGCACCCAGCTCTCCGAGGCAGAGGGCCACTCAGCGGGCGCAGGACCAGGGGGCAAGAGCACAGGGGTCAGGGCTCAGGAAAGTGGGGGCATGGCAACAGGGGAAGGAGAGGCCCCCCACCAAGGCGAGCCCCCTCCAGTGCCTGACAGTGGTGGCCTTGGCTCCCTTTCCTCCGCAGGCCCCGCCAGACTGTGCTGGGCATTGGCGGGGCCCGTCCCCTCGCCTGGGCATCCCAGGTAGTGCACCCCCAGGGCCCAAGCAGAGGTGACATTCAGCGATGGAGGAGGAAGGGTGGCCACAGGGACTGGACGGCGAGGGTCACCACCGCTGGCCTGGCTGGCGCCCTCCTGAGTCTCAGGGGTCCCAGGCCTCTCTCCTGGCCGGGTCAGGGGCTTCCCCCATTGAATAGTGGACCCGGTACCGGGCCCCTTGATGGGGCACCAGAAACAACCCCTCGAGTGCCTCTTCGCCATGCACCGGCGGCAGCGGCTGAAGCTGCAGCTTCCGGTGGAACGAGAGGACATGGCGGAGAGCGGGGTCCTTGCATCTGAGGGGAAGCAGGTTGATGGTGGAGAGGGGCTTCCCCAGGGCGGAGAGGAGAGGCAGAAGGTCGGCGTTGGGTGGGAAGGGCGGAACAGAGGTGAGGACCACCCATATGCCCAGGTCCTCCAGGGGCTCCACGGGGACGTGGATGCCCCCCACCGCCAGGCCCTTCTCTACTGCCTCTTGGGCGGTAGACTCGGATGCCAGGAAGAACACCGCCTTCCCATACATCTTCGAGGCCGCCACCACGGCCGTGGGCCGCACCACCCATGCCATCACCTGCACATAGGTTTCCACGTGAGGCGAGGTGGGCACCAGGAGGCAACAAACCCCCTACTTCCTCGTCAGGGTGGGAAAGGGGCCCCGGACCCCAGGGATGGTGCCGGAGGTGGTGGTTGGGACAGGTGACGAGGCAGCGAGCGGGAGACCCGCGGCCACCTGGATGTGTGCCGTGAAAGCGGCGCCGCCCCCAGAACTGGTGGAAGGGACAGCGGAGGAGAGGAGAACAGGATGGGGAAGGGGACCTGCCGCGGGAGGAGGCTCCTTGCTCTTCTTCCTCCCCCCCCCGGTCCTTCTTACTGGCAGAGGGTGCATCCAACGGAGCAGTGGGGCGGAAGCCATGGCAGCGGCAGAATCCCCGGGGTCCCCACTCAAGTGTCCCACTGCCGGTGTCCCGGGACCAGTGCCCGGTGGCCCAGCAGGGGCAGCGAGGCCAGTCGCCACGGGCAGGGATGGATTTTTGGGATGAGAGGGAGGGGTGGGAGCATCTGGGGAGCAACGGGTCCCGGCCCCAGGCACTCCCACCATCCTGGGAGGGGGTAAGATGGGTGTGTGTGGGGGGGTGAGGGATGGAGGTGGAGGTGGAGGTGGACGGGGAGTGGCCAGGAAGGAGGCAGGCAGGCCAACCGGCAGGACCCCCAAGCAGCAGCAGCAGCAGGAGCTCCTCTGCACCAGCAGTGACTCCCACGGCAGCTGTAGGAGAATGGAGATAGGGAAGCCCCAGAATACTCAGGGCCCTGTTCCCAGCAGATTAGCCAGAGTCATTAGAGGGCAATTAGGAGCAGCTGAGGCCAATTAAGGCCAAGCCAGGTGCCTGATAAAAACCCTCTGCCCCAGACAGAGAGTGGGGCTGGGTTGGGCCTGAGTGAGAGTGGGGGTACTGGGCTGAACCTGTCCCTGACAGGACTGAGATACTCCCCCAGGTACAGGGGCCTGGGAAAGGAAGCAGGGCCTGAGAATCCAGAAGGACGGAGGGGGGAAATTAGCCCAGGGGAAAGACTACAGCTGTGAGTAGGGTGCCAGCAGCACATAGCTGCTACTCAAAGGGCCCCTGGGCTATGACCCAGAGAAGCGGGAGGGCCTGGGTCTCTACCCCCTCCCTGGGAAGACGGGGTAACTGGTGATGCCCTGGCCCACTACAAGAGGCAAAAGCATGAGACCCACTAGGATG
>NW_027132087.1:0-33438 GCF_026122565.2 Emydura macquarii macquarii | reverse complement strand
TCTGGGGCTGGCTTTGTGAGCCTGGGGGGCCCAGTGCCACTTTCAACTTGGCTTTTACTGACTCAGGGGCTAATTCTTCCTTCTCCCCCCACCCGCCATGGCTGGCCACACGTGAGAGGCAGCAGAGCCAGAGAGGCCGGGCTGCATGGAGGTGGGAGGTTGCAGTGGAGCCTGCCCAGATTAATTCCCCACCCCCGTGTGCCCAGCATGGGCTCCTCCACCCCAGCGTGCAGGGGTTCAGCTGAAGCCGGTGGCTCTGTGGCTACAAGGAGCGAAAAGCCTGGCAGGGGAGGGGCAGCAGCCACCCAGGGGGTTCTTGGGCAATTCTGCTGCTCCTTGTGGGCAGGTGGATGGGGCAGGGTCCCTGTCTGCCCAGCACACAGGCCATTTGCTCAGGCTGTGCCCAGGAGCAGGCGTTCCCCATAACAGGAGTCAGGGAGCCCTTGGGTTGCAGGGCCAGGAGGAGACACTCCTGCAATGCGCTGGCAGAAGGGGTGAGGCAGGAGCCTGCTGTACGGGACGCTGAGTGACGCGCGTTTCACACCCCAAAGGCTTTTCTGTGTCTGTATTTACTCCTGCGCTGCCACCCATCCCCTGCCCACTGTGGTGCCAGGTACGTGGAGCCCCGGCTCTGTGTCCTCTGCCCCTCTGAGACGGGGGAGGCAGCACACGAGACCCTGCGAATGCCGAACCACAGGCAGGATCCTCAGCAACAGCAGAACTGGGGCAGGCGTCTGATTAAACACGCAGGGTCTCACTGGTTCGCTGGAAACATTCGACCCTGCCAGCCACTTCAATTGTGGTGATAGGTTGGATCTCTTCTGTGCACAAATTTAAAGCAGGAAGTACTTAGGCTGAAGCAAGCTACGCTGCCTGAAATGGATACCACACGTCTTTCAAGCGGGGCTATTTCAATGAATCACTAAATATCAGCGTAAAAGGTTTTAAATATTGATAGAGTCACCATGTATTTCTGAGGAAACAAACGTGGCCAACACCCTGGATTGCACCACACAGAGCTGAAGCTGCAGCAATCTTTCACATTAGTAAGTTTATTAGCTGTACTGCACAGTGACTAACTCTCTGGCAATGTGTGTTCTGGGGGTCTGGGCTCCAATCCTAGTTGCCCTAGGACTTGCACAATGGAACTCAGAGCTGTACCATGGTCAATGAATTCCTCTTGCTTTGCTGGAAAAATGTTAGTAATTCTGCTGATTTCCTTTCTCTATCTGAGATTTGGTTTGTTCATGCTGCCTTCTTCCTCTGCCTTTTCGATCTCATTTTCCTTTAAATACACCCATCTTCTCCAGAACATGCTCTGTGGTCAGTGAGCTGGGAGCAGATTTGCATGCAGGGGCCGTTCTCAGCGCTTGGGTTTAAGAGAGAATCGGCAGGTCCCAGCCACAGACTTGCTTGTCTCAGGAAGCCGAGCTCGTCTGCATCCCTCACCATGGCCTGGGCCCCTCTGCTTCTCATGCTGCTCACGTACTGCTCAGGTCAGCGTGGCAGGTTCACGTTCAGTGAGATCGTTCAGGGCGAGGTGACTTTTCAGTGAATAACAGAAATGAACGAATAATAATGTGTTTGTAATGTTGATTTCAGGGGTCAGGTCGCAGCCTGTGGTGACGCAGGAGCCCTCCGTGTTCATATTCCCAGGCGGGGCCATCACTCTGTCCTGCAGCCTGAGCACCGGAGCCATCACCACCAGCAACTATCCCTCCTGGTACCAGCAGAAACCTGGCTCTGCTCCTCAGATGCTTATATACGAAACTAATAAGAGACCCTCAGGGATCCCTGCCCGGCTCCCTGGGTCCATATTCAGTAACGACGCTGTCCTGACTATCACTGGTGTCCAGGTAGAGGACGATGCTGACTATTACTGTGCTGTGTATACCGGCAGCAGTGGTGCAAGATACACAAGGGATACAAAGGTGAACTATAATAAAAACTTCCCCCTTTGCTCTCCTCTACACCTGCTCTGTTGAACGGTGACATTTCTGCCTGGAAATGTCCGGCTGCTGGCTGTTTTGCAGTCAGAATTCCAGCCTCTCTCTCTCAAGTGGGATGGCCTTCTGTCTCTCTGCCTCTCTTTGCATAGAGAAAAGCCTGGACCATTGTCTAATTGCCCCCTGCACTCTGCAGGTCACATCAGTTAAATCCCTGCATCCAGAAGACTGGATCATGGGTTTAAAACACTGGGCTTGTGTTTCCTAATGCACTATTTTATGACACTCCCATACACATCATGACATTAAAGCATGAGACACTGGGTGGGTAAAATCCAGAAGTGATGCATGTGGTGGTATGAGCGAGACTCCCTTCTATATGCCCAGATGTTTGAAGTATAGGGCACATGGCTATGTCATTGCAATGGGTGAGATGCCATGGTTCTGTATCCATCTTATTTTAATCCAGCAGCACCCAAATATTGCTGCATAGTTTTTTGGAGGGAAAATACTTTTGTTCCTTCATCAGACTATATTTCCACATTACTGCAATGCACTAACCTATCTGCTTCTTTATTTTAACCTTGGGAATTAACAGGTCAGAATCTGATTTCAGTTGAACTGGTGTAAATGCAAAATAATTCCATTAAAGTCAGTGACGTTTACTCTGCGTCTACACTGGTGGTGTGAACGAGTTGAGGATTTGGTCCATGGGCTTTGGGGAAGGCAGTGCATTGGTCGGCGTATGCACGGACTGCAAATTCCATGTAACTTTTGTGCTAACTCCCAAGTCCTCACCCTGATCCTTTTTAGTTCATTCCAGCTGCAGGCTGTGAAGTGGAAAACACGTTTCCCTTCCACACTCACATCAGCAAACAGCCTGTGGCCGTGTCTGGGCTTCATTGCGCAGTGGTCACAGAGCTTCCAAGCATCTTCCCATCCCTTCCCGCACAGCGGGGTGGGAAACATCGGCAGCTGCAGCTTAAATCTCTAGACTCTAAACAAAATCCAGGGCTATACGTGGACTCTGTGCACTGCAGAAAATCACTGGTCACACCTTTGCGGGATTCTGCTCCTCTCTAGTAATTGATGAACACGGACCCCGTGTTCTACACTCACCAGTGCTGGGTGTCAGTTACTGAGATAAAGCCACTGGTCCTTTATGGCCCTTCTCCCCATTCAGAGTGTAGTGGGGGAGGCAGGGCAGCAGCAGCAGCAGCAGCCAATCAGCAGGGAGCAGATTTGCATGAAGGGGCCGTTCTCCAGCTCTGGGGGTTTAAGAGAGAATCGAGGGTCCCAGCCAGACCTGTTTGCTTCAGGAAGCTGAGCTCGTCTGCATCCCCACCATGGCCTGGGCCCCTCTGCTCCTCGCGCTGCTCACGTACTGCTCAGGTAGGGGAGAGTCTTTCACGATTACTCATAAGATAATTTTCTGCATATTTCATTTCCTGTCTTACTCGGACTGCAGCGCGGCAGCGTCTCTTACTCTGTGTTCTCTCTGTTATCGATTCTGTTCCAGGTTCTCATGCCCAGTTTGTGCTGACTCAGCCACCTCAGTCTCAGCCTCCTCTAGAGAAACAGTTACAATCTCCTGTGCCAGAAGCAGTGGTAGCATCGGTAGCTACTATGTCTCCTGGTACCAACAGAAGGCTGGCAGTGCCCCAGTGCTGATCATATATCAAGATAGCCAGCGGCCCTCAGGGATTCCAAGTCGATTCTCTGGTGCCATTGACAGCTCCGCCAATGCTGCCTCCTTAACCATCTCTGGGGTGCAAGCCGACGATGAGGCTGATTATTACTGTGCTTCATATGACGGCAGCTACAATACCACAGTGCTACAGACACATGGGGAACTGAGACAGAAACCTCCCACAGCAGCTCGCGCTCCCCTCTGCACTGGCCTCACTGCGTCTTTGCACGGCCAGGCCCTGCCGCAAAATGAACGGTCGTCCCCCAGTCACTGGGGTTACAACCCCAAATAAAGGGCAAATGGTGAGGTAGCTTCTGTGTCTTGTTGGTGGGGTGGCTAGCCAGGGAGGCAGCTGTCCTGTGGGGATGCGCTGAGGCATTGTACTCGTATGGGGCAGACATAGGAAGGCTTCACAGAACAATGGGAAGGCAGGGGCTGGTGAAAGGAGCAGTGTGCTTTCCTCACCCCTGCTGCCCAATGCTAGCGATCCATAGGGGTTGTGGCCTTGTCCATTCTCCAGCTGGGCTGGCCAGGTTGCTGTTGGAATGGTGGGGACGACACCAGGTGGTAGGTAGCTGGCCCCAAGCCCTAGCATGCCAAACGGCTGTGTGTCTGTAGTGGGCCTGACTCCCACGCAAGAACATCGACAGGAGAACTGCTTGGGCTCACTTCCCCGCCTACTGGCTCTGCACCAGACCGGCCAGTGCTTTCCCCTGTGTATGGGCAGGGCTACGGGGGAGAGGTTTGGGGTGTGCGTGGACTCATGAGGTGCACTGAGAGGGGAAGAGACTTGGGAGAGCTGGGATGTGTTTCCATGTGTGGGCTTCTTGAAGCCCCTGCTACATGAATTCCCAAGCTGGACACACCCTGGGAAGGACAGGCTGGGCAGCTCCCCAAGGATGGGGTGTGGGAGATCTGTTATAGCAGATTATACTCAAGTGGCAATATAGCCAATAATAGCGTTTAAGACATGAGAGTGAATATATAAATTCCAGATCACAGGATGCCTGAGTATGAAAGATACTTGATCACACTGGTGCTATGAAGCCACTGATGCATTTCTGTATGGAGAATAACTGGAATGAATTGTTATAGCGTATACAACCAATATGACCCCAACTCTGGAGAGGAATCCAACTTGTAGGAAGGCAGAACTACACCGCAAAGAGATGTGGAGAGATGAAATCATTGGAGGCAGCAGAAAACCAGGAGAAACTTGGTATTAATAAACATAAAGCCTTTATTCCAGAGGGAGGAAATAAATAGAACAGATATAAGTTGGGGCAGGGCCACAACCAGGCAGTTCCACCCCTCACACTGCAGTGAGTTTACTTCTGTTCTGTATCCCTAACACTGTCCTAGCAGCAACTTCCGGAAAGTATGGAATTGGGCCTGGGAATTAGGAGGGGAAGAGACTCTTTAATAAGAAACTGGCCCACAGGCTGAAGCTATTGGAGAACCTTGGAGCTAAACAATGAACAATGAGAACATACCAGTAAATGCTAGGTGTCATCCTTGCCCATACAGTTTTGCCACTTGTTCTGAAGCTCCTTGGGACAGACAATGTCTAGCACAACCAGCGAACCCTGCAGGGAGATTTCCCTGTAACTGATCATTCACTCCAAGCCAGGTACTTTATGGAAAAGGCCCATTTGTACCATATTTGTACCATGTGATGCTGTCTGGATTGGGATTCTATGAACCCAATGATGCATTTTCTGTTAGGGAGAATAACTGGAATGAATTGCTATCATGTATACAACCAACATGACCCCAACTTTGGAGGGGCAGTCCACATGTAGGAGAGCAGAACTACATCACAAAGAGATATGATAATATAATAATATTGTTACACATGTATCAGTTTTGTATTATGAGTTCTAAAGATGTCTATTTGTATTTCAAACTTGCGCTGTGTTTCTGGGTGACACCCTCCCAGACAGGATGGCAACACCACTAAACCTGCTTAATGGCTCATCAGGGGAACTCAAATGTATACTGAAGTCAATGAAAGAACCCAGGTGTTACACCTTTAAGTCACCAGGACATGTAAGGACATACCTATGGACAGGGGACGCTGAAGGTTTTCCATGCCATGAGCTGTGTGGCTGTGTTTGGGACAAGCTACATGACAAAGGGACGTAAAAGGCAGCTGCACCATCCCCATCTTGCCTTCATTCCTGCTTCCTACATCTAGATCAACTAATCTGCAACTGAAGCGGTGAAACAAAGGACTGAGACCCATCCAGGTACTGGATGTACACCGGAGGAACTGTACAAGCCTGCAAACTCCACAGTTCCACTGAGAATATGATATATATGGACTTTAAAGTCATTTGTGTGTATCTGATGGCTTTGACCATTTAACATCTCTCATTATTTGTTTCTTTCTTTTATAATAAACCTTTAGTTTAGTTACTAAAGGATTAAGCTTGGCAGTGTAGTATTGTGGGTAAGATCCAAACTTATATTGATTTGGTGCTGTGGCTGACCCTTTGGGGATCAGGAGAACATTTTTGGTAAAGGGAATTGAGTTTTAATAACTTAACTCTTTGCTGGATCTAGTTGCTAATTGGGGGCCAGAGACTGAAATACAATAAAGGGGCTGTATAACTTCTTGTTTTTAGCTTCTTGATAACTAGTGTGGGGAAATCAGGAACACTGTTTGTGACTGGTCAGGGAATCTATAACTGGTTAGCCACTAGTTTGGGAGAATCTGCTCTTTTTGCAGCCTGCCCTGACCATGGTATTTTCAGGTGGGCTACCTTAGGCATGGATGGGTCACACCATATCAGTGTGAAATGCAACAAGAAGTGAAATGAAATGTTGGGAGGACCCTGTGTCACCTTGTGAGCCCCGGGCTGACATGGCTTGATCATTGGGCTACACACAAACCATGGTACGTGCCATCCAACGTAGACACGATAGCTAACCTCACTGTCCATGACACCCGTCTAGGTATCATTTAGGGTATTTCAAATGAGGAGAAAGAGTAGTTTACGCTGTTGCAGAGATGCAAGCTGAGAGCATTATCTGTGGTTTTAGTAAATGAAGGTGGGATGTGATTTTTGCTGCTCAGCTGTGCAGATGATCTCCCTGGAGACTGAGGTCCCACAACAGGTGCATCAATGGAAAGAGCAGAACACTGTTGCTCTCTGTTACTTCCATCTCCAAGACTTTTGTTGTTCCAATGAATGGACATCAGCTCACTGAGGCTAAAGCATCACAGTCGATACTTTTGGTCCTGGAGATGGGAAAGTCCCATGTTGCTGGTTTTCTCTTCACTGGTCAGGGGAGTTTGGATGTGGGAAGGAAATTGCCTAAAACCTGCTTTATCCACCAGCAGGATACATGTGACCAAGGAAGGCCAGTCTGGGTTCATTTGATGATAAATACTGAATAGATTAAAAGGGTCCCTTCATCTGTCAGTATGCACAATGGCCACTGAAGTTAGGAGTTCTGAGTATGTCTAGGATTTCAGGATTTTTCCATCTACAGAAAGGAATGGGGAGATATTGGGGAGACCTTACTCCATTACTTCTAAAAGAGGTTTTCTGGGGGATTTTCTGGGAATAAATACAGTAAAAACTTCAGTTTGCTGCCACCTAATTCTCCAGAAAGTAGTGGAAAACCAAGATTAAAAACATAATCAAAACAGAGGAATCGGGACATGAAGATGAACCTGAACTAAAACCTGGGTGTGAACTTCCCTGAAGTCTGTAAATAGCGTAAAGATTCTATACCCTAGTTAAGTGTATCAGGCTTCATTTTGCAGAGGTCAGTGGTGGTACAGGGAGAATGAAAGCTCTCTGCAAAGTAAGAGCAGGCAATGCTTAATTTGTGCCAGGGCTGAGCCCCGGCACCTCTAGGCTTGGCAGTTCATGGCCCTGGCACCTCTGGGCTTGCCGCATCTGTTACAAATTTTAAAAATTGCTTGAGCCCCAGCACCTCTTTCATTACCAATTAAGCAGGGAGCAGGGAAGTAAATAAACTACGGTTTCCCCTTGAGTTCAAATCACTTACAGGGATGATCCCTGCTTTAACTGACTCAGGGGCAGGGAGGTGCAGACAACAGAAGCCAATGAGCAGGGAGCTGATTTGCATGAAGGGGCTATTCTTCAGCTCTGGGGGGTTAATAGTGAACTGGGGGTCCCACTCCCAGCTACAGACCCGTTTGCCTCAGGAAGCTGAGCTCATCTGGATTCCCCACCAGGGCCTGGGCCCCTCTGCTCCTCATGTTGCTCACTTACTGCACCGGTAGGTGGAGGGTTTTGCTAATAACAAATGTCACCTTTAGCTCACCTCTTTCTTATTCCAGTAAATGGGAGGACACAGCTCATCTACCAACCTCCTCTTCCTTACCGGGTTTGTGTCAGGGGCCCTAGCCCAATGTGTGTTGACTCAGCCACCTTCAGCATCAGGATCTCCTGTACCGGGAGCAGCGGCAGCAGCAATGACAACTATGGATCCTGGTACCAACAGCGGCTACACCAGCGGAGCACCAGCCCCGCGGCGATCCCCAGTCCATTCTCTGGCTCGAAAGACCCTGCCACCCACGCTGCCTGTAGCCGTCGCTGGGGCTCGGGCCGGGGCTGATTGCTGCTGTTCCGCAGGGGCTGACTGTGGTTCAGACACAGGAGAACCCGAGGCAACAAACGCCCTTCCTCTGGCCCGGCGGTGCTCCGCGCAGGCCGGGGGCGCCCAGCTCCCGCCAGCCGCGCTGACAGAGGGGGACACGGAACCGGGAACGGGGCGTGCTTCTGTGGGGAGCGATCGTTGATGTGTTCGGTCCCCGGACACCGGCACCAGGCGCTGCTGGAGGACGCGACATCCCCCCCGGGCTGCGCGCGGTGGCCCAGGAGCGTGGTGGGGTGGCCGGGATCGCGCTGGCCGCGGGCTCCTGGATGTGTCCGTGCTAAGTCCGACCCGAGCTCTGCTGCCACCGCCGCCTCAGCGCGGGGCAATGGGCAGCACCGGCTGGCAGAACCTTCCCGCGGACAGAGCCGTTGTTGCCCTGGGCAATGGCTAGTCCCCCTCCCCCGCCCGGAACCGTCACATCGGCCGATTCCAGCCGGCTGCGTTGAACCCGTTTGTGTTCGCATCTAAACGCTTTGGGGAAGGGGGAGGGGGGAGGGGAAGGAGCCAGCTGCGCCCGTGCCAGCGTGAAGGGGAAAAGGCTAAGACTCCTCCCCCCCCCGCCCCGTCACGCGGCACTGCGCCCTCCGGAGGCCACCCCGGCTTCACTTCCCTCAACGCGCATGTGCAGATGCTCCACCCTCATAGGCTTGTTTCGAGCTTTCCCGGGGAGGGGTCAGCGTGATGATCCCGTGCTTCACGCTCTGCCCTGGGATTGGCCGAGCCGAGCCATTCCTCTGCCGTAGCCGCGAGAGGAGGATTCAGTGACGTGACGTAACGCCGGGGACTCAGGGAGGCGGGGCAGGATGGTGAGCGCGCGGGGGGACCGGGGGATAGGCTACGTTGTGTGGTGGTCCCCGCTTGTCCCGGCGGCCGGTGTCTCTGAGGGGGCCCCGGCCCGCGGCTAGCCTCAGGGAACTGCTGGGGCGGGGCCTAGCCGGGCAAGGGGGGCCCGCGAGCACTAGCTTCCCCTCCCCCCACGGCTGGGGCGGGTACAGCTGGAGAGGGCATTCCAGGGACTGGCGTCCAGCCAGACCGACCCCGTCCGCTGCCTGCCGGGGGGGCCCGGCTGCTTTGTGGCCTCCTGCCGCGGGGTTGGGGCTGTGCGCGCTCTGCCTCCCCGGGCCTGTTTCCGCCCTGAAGGCACGTAGCCGCAGCGGGGCCGGAGAACCGGCCACAACAACTTCTGGTTAGCTGTAAAAATATACCCCCCCCCCCCAGCCCCGTTCCCGCCCGAGGGTTTCGCTGCCGGGCGGCGCCTTTGACTTGGGCCGCATTGACTCGGAAGCTCGTTTTTCTGCGGCGTGTCAGCATCGCTGCTCCGAAGGGCGTGTCTGTCTGTCTGTCTGTCTGTGATCGAGGGGGCCCTAGAGGCCCCAATTCTGCCAAAACAGCAGCACGTGCAGCACCGCGCTGCCCTCGGTACCTCGCTGCAGTTTGCTGAACAGCTCCCTCGCCTCCCGTTAACTCGCTGTCCTGTTTCAAAGCTTTGCAGCCCGGGGGGAGGGGAGGTCGCTTTTCAAACGTTTGTCCGCTTGCCTTAATTCGAAGTTCAGGGGTTTTTACTCCTCACCCTTGATACGAATTAGCAGTTCTAAAAGAAACACTTGAAGGCCCCTTTCCACATTCACTTTGGAAACGTACATCTCCTTTCATTTACAGACCGACCTCATCTCGCTGGCTGCTCTAAGGCTATTTTCCTCTTGGAATTCTAGGGTCAGGTTTCCTGGAACAAAGTAAATGTAGGAAATATTAGCTTTGTGAACTGCTGCTGGCTTGCTTCATTTTCAGATGATTTGCCAAAAAGTAAATGAACCTTCTGTGAAAGTCAAGAGATGGGGGTAAAAAGAGATAGCTAAAAATAGCTAGCTGAATGGAAAGTTACAACACACTGCATGACTCTTTTGTTGAATAATAGTCTGGAAAGGTCTTCCAATATTGTTTTGAGCACAGCTGAATAAAGCTCATTAATGATTATTTGCATGTTCATTTGGCTAAAGATTATTTTCCCTTTCTTTTGCTTTCTTTTGTTTAACATTATTCATGTTTCACCCTGTATTTTCATTCCCCTTGTCGGCAATCAACTTCTTCATTCCCATAAGGCTGGGCACAGAGTAAGTTTACTCCTCTTGGCTCTTGCTAACGCTGGTGATGGGTGATTGACAATGGTGCTCGATGTTCAATAGGTACTGATACGCTGTGGTTTGTCATTATAATAGCTTTTTAGATAGAGCAGTGTGAGATATTCAGCACAGTGGAAAACATTTGTAAAAAAAAAAAAAAATCCCTTGGATTTTTTGCATTTAACGTGATTTGTCATCTTCAGACATACCCTGCATATTTAAATTATTATCTTGCTAATTTTTGCTTATTTACTTTGTAACGATAAATATATATTGCTACAGAGTGGATATTCTTTGGGTAAAAATGGTATCTCTGGAAAGATCCTAATGCCATTTGGTCAATAACCATTATAGGAAAACAGAAATGAGTCCTACTGTATTTTTATGTAAATACAGTCTTTAATATAGATAGGACTCTTCACACCACGTTAGGTTCTGTCTCTCTCTCCCCTACTTTTTTCCCCTAAAAGAGGAAGTTCTGGGAGCCTAATACCTCATTCTCTATTAAAGTTAGAATGCCAAGTTTATTTAACATTAAAATGTGTAGCAAAAAGCATCAGACTGTAGTACGAGCTAAAATAAGATCAATTCACTCTTCTATAAATGATCCAGGCTTTTTTGTTGTTGTTTTTGCAGCCTCGCAAGTTATTTTGGCAGGTGGGAACTTTAATTTGATTTAGGAGCAGATAATCATGGGTGTCTGTCCATCCATCAGTATGTAGTGGATCAAATTCTGCTCTGACACTCCTACAGCTCTGTTGTCTTCAGTGAAATTGCATGTCTCTAGTTAAGCATAATTTGGGCAGTGGGTCTGTCTATAACTCTAACTAGTATTATGTGTAAATCTCTCAAATATTGATTAAAGACCTAAAGATTACCATCCTGTTATAAAAATAATTTACAGTATAAAATCAACTGTTTAGGAAATTAGTTTAAAAATGGTTTCCGCTAACAGGGGTATGCTGTTGATTTTTTGCCTAGCTCACACTGATAGCCCTAGTGTATTAGCTGCAATAATTTTGGTTTTAAAAAGTTTCCTAACACAATTCATTTTAGCGTAGGTGAGGCCAAAATGCTCTTCTTTTAGCTTTCTCTCCTCTCAACATTTTAAAGTGAATTTACTGCCAGTAAAAGGTGTCAATGTATCCGACAATCCTGGGAAATAAACTCTACCCAAAGAACAGGTACAGAATGGGTACTGGCAGATCAGCTTTCCCCTGCTACCTTACCAATATGCTTCAACTCTGATCCAGCCGGGCCAGCTCTAGGGGTTTCAGGGTAGTTTAGTCTTCAAGCCCATTCAGTCCTTTGTGTCTGGGCCGAGGCTATTAGTTGTCATCTTTGAGTTAATCCTGTCAAATGGGGTCTGCTGTATGAGTGCTCTCTGTTCAGTGCCATGTCTTTTATCACACCACATGTAAGATGTCTTCCATTATGACATCCCACCACTTCTTGGGTTAGCAAGATTGAAGGAAAAAGACAGAGGCTCTGTTGGATTCGTTTACCCACATAATTGTCAGGACTGTGCTTTATATGATCAAGCCACCTGGGCCTGCACTCCCTCATTTTTTTGTTTGTCTTTATTTGAATATATCTCTAACGTACACGTTCCTCACATGGTCTTTATTGCTTATCCTACTCATCCATCTCAACACCTGCATTTCTGTGGAATGGATCATTTGCTACATTTCTTTCTTTATTGCCCAATACTCCGTGCCATACATTAAAACTGGATGGACCACTGGTTTTTATAGACTTTTCCTTTTAATCTTTTTTTATATCTTCCTGTCATGCACTACGCCACTTTTCTCTCTCCATTTGAGCCAGACTTTTACTAACCCAGCTCTAATTTCGTCCTCCATTTTCCCGGATTGTGGAATGCAAACTTTACATTTTCAGTATTGTCTGCCCATCTAGTTTCAAGGATAATTCTTCAGTGTTTGTGTTACTGAAATGACGTACCATATGCTTTCTCTTTCTTTTGCTTATTTTGAGCCTAGGTCTCTCCATTTATCCAGATCTTGTTTTAGACGGTCTTTCTCCTCAGTGCACAGAATGATAGCATCTGCAAACAACATGCACCAAGATGCCGCCTTTTGTATGTTGTAAGCATATCCAGGATGAAGATAGATGAGAAAGGGCTGACTGCCAATCCTGGATGCACTCCACCTTTTACCAGTACTACTTTCACCACGAAGTTCTGACTATTCACATTGCATCTACATACGTGGCTTGAACAAAATGCACATAAAATTCTTGTACCATTTTTTCCTCATACACCACCGGATGATGTCCGTTGGAACTCTGTCAAAGGTCTTTACCAGATCCATGAATGCCATGTGAATATTTTTCCATTAATTGTCTCACTGTAAAAAGAGTATCTGGTTTGGCTTTCTGGCTTGAAACCATATCTACTTAACATCTTATTCTCTCACCAATGAGACTCTTCCACTGTTTGTGTGACTCATCAGCATCTTGGTGCCAACATATAAAGGAAAAGGTGACACTGGAAACAACAAATTATAGGAACATCTGTCTAGTGGTGACTAGGGAACAAACCTCCTTCATTGATGGCACTAAAAAGCCATCAGAAATACTCGCTTTTGATCATTTCCAACCGGTGCTGGGTTTTAACAGGTGACTTAAACGTTAAATATTCCGCATTCCTTTACCAGTCTCCAGAGGCATCCCATCCTCCTGTTCTTGGGTAGTTTGGACACATGCTTTGATCAGGTTTTCATAACGCAGTGGTAAAAACACCTCAGCCCTGTCTGCACTAGTGCTTAAACAGTTGCTAGCACCTGCGCAGACACAACGTTGTTGTGTAAATGGGACCAAGGTTAATTTTATAGTGCAGCTATATGTCTGTCAGGTAATATCAAGTACTAAGATAGCACTATATCTGTAAAATGTCCTGTATAAAGGTACAGCACCTAACATTTTGGGCACTACCTCAATACTAATAAATACTACTCCTGTTGAAAAAGAACAATAATCCTAATCTCAGTAATCAGTTTTAGTTATCAGATTAATAGGAATTATAGTTTTGTGACTCTTTGTTCCTGTGTTCTAATGGCATCACAGTTCTTTTGCTTCACAGTGTTTTTCCCGCATTTCTTGCTGTATAAGCAAATCGAGCTTGATTTACTGATGCTGTGCTTTCATGCCTTTTGTTTCTTAAATGATAAGCTTAATTTACAAAGACTGTTGCATCCCATTGTTGGCTACATTTGTAACCAAGTGTTAAGTTTAAAGATATGATAAGGGGGACTTGATCAGATAACTGGCATTCTGCCACGTGTAACCTGGAAAGGCGTGATGTAGCCAAAGATAAATTTTATTCTATGTAAATAGTTGAAGGACAAATTTAATTTTTTTTTCTGTTCTTATACTTGATACATTAACTAAATATGGAAGTGCCAAGGGATACATGGTAGCTTGATGATCTGGTTGATCTCCATCTTACTATCAAAGTCTGTTTTGTTGAAGTGAGATACGTTACCCTGTCCAGACGAGTTGCTAGAGTTGAATTCTGCTTGCCATATTCATAGAAGTTAGTGACTGAAGAGACCTGTTAGTCATCCAGGCCACCATTGTTCCATGCATTACTAGCTGGCCGCTTTGAAAATCTTTCACAAATGGCCATAAGTCACTGAGTGCACTAAAATATAGAGGCTTATGTGTTGTTCTCTTCCTAGGGCAAGCCCACACAATTAGGAACTCTACACTGATCTTTAGAAGCCATATCTTTATTTGAGACATTGAAAGAGTCGTGGGACTGATTAAATGTATAGCCAGGGTTATAACATTAGGTAGGGAATAAACAGCAAGAGTTGATGGAAAAACTGGAACAAACTGCATTTTTATCAGGTCCATATCACCTTGGTGCTTTTCATGTGTCTGGGTATGGAAGAAGCAGAAAACATATAGAAGCAAAATTGTTTTAAAATAACTTTTTCAATGAAGACTCAACTGCAGTTTTAATAATTTGTTGTTCTGAATCTCTATGCAGAGTTACTGGCATCAGCAGAAGCCATTTTCTCTTTGGACTGCTCTTGACTTCTGTTGGAATTCCATACGTTGCACAGCTGCAGAATTGAGCTGTTGGTGTTCTACTTACAGGGATTTTGCAGGGTCAAGGAACAAGTCAGATACAGCAGAAGTGTGCAATGTTTATTACAGCAAGGGAGGGATTAAAAACCGTGTTTTGGAAATCTTCAAAAATGAAGTCTCTGCTTTTAAAGTGTTTCCTTCTCCTAGCTCTACCACCAGCTTCTCCTTCAGTGTAACCCTGCTGCAGAATTTGGGATTGAGAAGCTGCAGGGCTTCTAAGGGTCTGATCACATTTTGTATGCTGGAATGGCCTCTTCTGCTTCAGTAATGTTCAAAGTGCTATCAGTGGCTTATGTGAAATTCCCCCCCCCTCCCCCCCTTGCAAATGGTCAGATATTCATGAATAGAAATGAATTTTGTTTTTAATCCCTCCCTGAATCTTACTAATTGACAGTAAGTGAAAACAGGACAAACAGCTGTTGAATGTCCATTATTATTTTTTATAGGTGTAGTAATTTTTAATATTTTTATATCCCTTCATCTAATAAGTTGGTGTTAGTATTAGGAGACCTTCACGTCCCACATCGATGCAACAGCCTCCCAGCTAAATTCAAAAAATTGCTGGTTCCAGGCAAGATCCAGCACATCCTCTGCACAGGAAATCTCTGTACCAAAGACAGTTATGACTACCTCAAGACTCTGGCTGGGGATGTTCACATTGTTAGAGGGGACTTTGATGAGGTAAGGCCTCTCTCTAAATATTTTCTTTGTGTGTGTCTAGCGTGCAGGGGCAACATTTGAATAACTTTCTCTAAACCACTTAATTTCAGTTTCATTATGATGGTGTTAGTCATTCTTGCATTCTGGGGATAAGAAGCAAATGCACAGTACCATGTGATTATGAGATCAGTAAAGGACTTTTAAAAGTAGTTCTCCCTTCATACACAATAAGCCTAAAACAATGAGAGTTCTGTAGCACTTTAAAGACTAACAAATTTAATTTCAGCAGGCATAAGCTTTTGTGGGCTTCAGCCCACTTCCTCAGATGCAGTTGATAATTCAAATTTACAGTTAGGCAAAGTAAGAGAAATGCTGCTTGAGAAGTTAGTTTAATTTAAGGACATTTATTTTGTATATGTTGACGTGATGTTGACAACTTGTTTTTAACAGATCTAAAACTTTTGCTTTTTGAATCTCAACATCCACAGTCACTAAATGATTATTGTCTGACCCCTGATAATTTTCTGTGACTGTAGAAATAAACATTGATATCGGTCAAAATTTTATATATATAAATTCTTCTAAGCCTGTCTGTACTTAATGTTATTTTGGAACAGTAGGACAATACCATATTAAACATTTTCGCAAGCGTAGCCATTTCCCACCGACTTCAAGTCTGTTCCTTGCAAAAGAATGGAGTTGACTCCTGCCTGGGTATGGAGCCAACATTGAGTGGATTCTGCATGTTGAAACTGAGAAAAACTTAGTTGCTCATAAGGATGTTACTCAGTCATTTATCCGGAATGAATAAATGCAAATTGACTTTCTATGAGTGAAGGAATGTGCGTAACCTGTTCTGTGTGTTTGTTTATTTTTAGAATCTGAATTATCCAGAACAGAAAGTTATAACTATTGGGCAGTTTAAAATTGGGCTGATCCACGGCCATCAAGTTATTCCGTGGGGTGATACGGCCAGCCTGGCACTGCTGCAAAGACAGCTGGATGTGGACATTCTAATTTCAGGGCATACACATAAATTTGAGGCATTCGAACATGAAAATAAGTTCTACATCAATCCAGGATCAGCCACAGGAGCCTATAATGCCTTGGAGACGTGAGTTAAATATGTTTGGGAATCTTTTCTGTGCATCTGGGTCTGTATACTGCACCCATCACTCTAATATTTGAGCACCTATTTTATATATGGATAGTTCTGGTGCGCCAATGATGATGCTCCTTAGATGTCTGTCTTAACTGTTTGTGGTTACAAGAAGTCTTAAATACTTGAGCATTACTTCTCTTTAGAAAACTTAATATATGTACTGCGTTTTAGAATAATTTCTCAAGGATGGTTTACGTCTAGTGAAGAAAATGCTGAAAATGGCTGCTCAGCATTTATGCTTGTGTTTATTATTGCCTATTCCCTTTGACTCCTAAAACTTGAAAGTTCTGAAAAACTAAAGCCCTGTATTAATCTATATCAAATGGAGTAGAGACAACTGTACACTGACTTTCTGACATTCCCCTTCAGTGATATATGTCAGAGGTGAGGCAGCTTCAGTGGAGCAGACGTGGGGAGGTGGGTTTCCATTCTAAACTAACGTCATTGCTCTGAAATGACCAAATACATTTTGCTGTTGATTTCAAGGATTATTCTGGAGTAACTTTGAAATCCCTTAGCCTGGGATGAATTATAGCTGCAGTTTCTCCACGTGTTATATTTCCCACTCTTCTACAGTAGACGTACACTTGCAATGCAATTTCTAAATCAGATTCCTTGGGGCTATTCACACTTTGTCAAAGGTTCTGTTAAAATCTACCTGTAATGCTGCTGCATCTCTGATTGTCAGTATATATTAACCACAATGATTTTTTTTCCAGAAACATCATTCCTTCATTTGTACTGATGGATATCCAGGCATCCACAGTTGTGACTTATGTGTATCAACTAATTGGCGATGATGTGAAAGTAGAAAGAATTGAATACAAAAAATCCTAAAGCACATCGTCCATGTCCACCAGTGGTTTTTTTACAATTTCTCATTCCTTTTTCCCTTCAGATCAACTAACTTAACATCCATGGTGTGTGGACTTTATTGCAACACTTCTGACAATTTACACACTGTTAACATAATCGGTTTTTACTAACTACTGCTTATAAGCTTATTGTAAACCACTACAATGTAATTAGTTTACAGTGTATAATTTCCAAGCACATGTGCCACATGCTGAACTAACTTCTATGTATAAAATGGGTACGCTTGTAAATATCCAGCGTTATCACAGTTGTTAAGTGACTGATCTGAAGTGCATGACTAGACTGTAGTAGTTTGAGACTGAACTTGTTACATAAATTATTCCAATCCTGATATTTAAATAAACACTTATCTCAAATGTCTGTATAGTTTGCCTGTCATGAATATCTTCTTATAAGGAAATGCATCGGGCTTGAATTAGAGCATAACTTCTCGAAGTGCTTAAAGACCCTCTGAACCACTAAGTAGTCCTAATTCTTTTGGTAATAGCAATTATTCAACCTGCATTTCTAATAATACAGGTCACTGTGTAACGTGATTTGGCCGGATCAGGTGAATAAGATTCAGATCCCATGGTTGAAGTAAAAGACCACAACTTTTCCCATATTAGAAGCTGGTTAGTGAACAGCTTCCTACCTGAACTGTAATGCAGCGAACAGTCTGATTTATGTCCCTACGTTGGCTACATAGGACAAATCAGTTGTGTAAAGGCGAAGTTTCCTGTTGCTTCTCCTCTGCTTCCACAAGCCAAACAAAGACATTTTTTCCATCCTTCTCCCCCTGTAATTCCTCTTTAAGGGTTAAATGTCCAGGCTAGCACTATTTCAGTCTGTGCAAAGCATTGAAGTCCATCCCTTCCCTGCCCAGCAGGTCTAGCCTCTGCTACCATAGTGCTTTTAGCATGGGTATTGCCTGCCTGCTGTTCAAAGAAAAAGCTGCACAGGCATCCCCTGAAATAACCCATAAACACGTTAGACTTGATCTCAGAGAGCTGTAAGCCATCTTCCCTGAACACCTAGAGGAAGCATGTGAAATGCTGCACTGAATGTCCACCAAAGTGTGGTGCTACTTGGCCATCTCCCTGTTTCATATGCTTTGATCAGTCCGGTGGTTCCCTGCTATATCTGCCTCCAACTGACCTAACCAGAAACTCTTCACGTCGCCTAGGCAGAGAGAGATCCCTCTTTATCCCGATGACTAGTCTGACAAAGTTGTTTTCCACCCAGTGACGGGCAGTGATAATGAGCCCTGGGTAAGATGGAAGTGTGCAGAAGCAGCAGTAGCATGTCCTGCTATGTGTGGCCCCAGTGAGTCTGCTGTGTTTTCTGCCTGTATTAGTGCACATCAGTCCAGATCAGTATCAATGGTCTTGTTTACAGCCATGCTTCAGTGGGGTTCCCTGTGGGTAATCGAGAGCTGAATTTAGCCACTGCTTCTATCTGCAGCTGTATATTATAGTCTTACAGTGTAAGGAGACTGTATAGTCTAGGGACTCCAGGAGAGAGAGAGAAGAAAACTTCCCTGCACAGGATTTTCTTGTGACGTTAGGAAGTTATTTATTCTCCCCATTACTAGAGAGTGGAATTCATGCTGCCCTTTTCTGTGTGCTGGCCAGGGTATCTCTGCAGGTTGCCACCAGGAAAAGCAAACGATTCCCCTTTCTGTTCTCTCTGGGTTTGTATGCGTCTGAGAACAGAGCTCCCATTTAAGAGTTGTTGCCTTCCTGCGGGGAGCTGTAAAGTGCTACTGCAGCCAGGGAGCAGGGAGCAGATTTGCATGCAGGGGCCGTTCTCCAGCTTGGCGGGCTTAAGAGAGAATCGGCGGGTTCCAGTCAGACACCTGTTTGCCTCAGGAAGCTGAGCTCACCTGGATTCCCACCATGGCCTGGGCCCCTCTGCTGCTCATGTACTGCTCAGGTCCGCTGGGAGAGTTGACTTATCACAAAACTTTGTCCAAGGGCTGTTGTTATTACGTTGGAAATTCAAATCAATTAAGGGTTTTTTTTCAGGGGGGGTTGAGGGTTTGTTTTTGTTTTTGTTTCGAGCATCACTGCTGTTGAAATGTAAAAGCAGATCAATGGTCTGAAAACTGTCCTGGAAATTAATGACGTGCAGCCAAATCTCTTGCCCTTCTGCACATCCCAACCGTGAGATTTAGTAACAGTTAATGGGATTTGGGGATACTCATCATTTATATGTTCCTGTTTTTATTCTTGTTTAGGTACCAGTTCACAGCCAGTGCTAACTCAGCCTTCCTCAGAGTCTGTGTCCCCAGGACAAACAGCTAAACTGTCCTGTGCCGTAAGCAGTGGCAGTTACACACTATATTGGTACCAACAGAGGGCTGGCCAAGTCCCTCGCTTTGTGTTGCGTAGTACCAGCAGCAGAGGCGATGGGATCCCAGATCGATTCACTGGTTCCAGCTCTACCAACGTTGGTTATTTAACCATCACCAATGTCCAAGCAGAGGATGAGGCTGATTATTACTGTGCCATATGATATGGCAGTGGGGGAGTATCCCACAGTGATACAGTCAGACAGGGAACTGAGACAAAAACCTTCACTGTCCTTCACTTTATGTCCTGCTGCGAATCCACTGATTAGGGAGTTTGGTTTGAGAAAGTGGCAGAGTCATGCTATGACTCCAAAGAGATATTGTTAAAATTATTCATTCAGAATATATTCAGCAAAAATTTAATGAATGAAAACCTTCAAAAAAACAGGGTCTTGAACAATTCTAGGACAGAACAAGGAGCTAAATGGGAAGCAAAATTTGTCATGAATGAATCATCTGGCTGTGCTAAATGGGAGTGGCTGATGGGGGAGACAAAACTGAAATTACAAGCTGGAGTTAATGTGCATCATTGCCAGCTGCGGTCTCAGGTTCATTTCAAACCCATCTCAGAGTTATTGACAAAGAGACTGCTCCGCACACCTCTGCTCTTCCATTCACATTTCCTCCCCAGCAGGGCATTAACTCAATCCTTTTAGGGATGGAGCCAAATTTTCAAGCTCCTGATGACAGTTAAAATGACAGTAACCGTACTTGCCCAGCTCTCATATGCACCCTTCTCCCCAGGGTACTGGGAGGTTACACTGATGTTTCCCAAGTGCATTGAGACACCAGAGGGAAAGATGCTGCTGATGTGCTTCTGAGTGAAGAGGGTGGGGAAAAGCTGATCCTTCTGCCGGGAGACAAGGAGGATGGAGTAGAGAAGGGCTATCCTTTGCTCAGCAGCTGAAAGTCCTAGCAGAGAGCAATCACTCCTGTCATTTGCTCCAGGAGAACCCAGGCTCTGCAGCCTGGACACGCCTTAAGAGTGCACAGGCTGAGGTGTTTGTCTCACCTCCCCATCTCCCCCTGATGAGCTGTGATCTGCCCCTGGAGAGGGCAGGAATGAAGGGAGAGCTTCTTTGGAGCTTTGTCTCTCTAATCCTCCTACTGGTAACTTTGGGTCACTGCACCTCAGAGATGAGGGAATGCGGGTCTGGAGAGGCTACGAATTCTCAGGGCAGTTAAACCTGTGGTTATAAGCTGGTGACACTACTCAGATGGGTGTCTGGGAGACAAACACAGGGTGCTGGATTTTGAAGCAGCTACACATTGGCCTTCCCATCAGATACTACAGTGAGGGGGTTGTATCAGTGTTCAGAGAGACAGAGTGCTCTTGTATCAGCTGTGGAAAAGAAGAGAAATGTTTGATGCTTCCATACAAGTGGACCAAAGAGTAGATCCAAGATGGCAGCTGCAATCGAGCGTGTCCTACCCAAAGCCTCATCGTAGTTTCAAACCGCCTTTCAGAGCGTTGCAGGGCACAGTCTAAACGTCCAGCAAAATTCTCTAATTGGGCAGAAAAAGTCAGCCAAACCTTAGAATTGCAGAATTATAGAAATGTAGGCGGGAAGAGACCTTCCTTCCCAGAGTTCCTAACTCCTCTGTGCATGAACTGGAAACAGAGATATTTCCCAGGTGCCCTGTCTGTTCACAGGAGGTGCGATACGGGTGGGAGATGTCCCTGAAGAGAGATTTAGAGTCAAATGGCTTTTGAAAGTAATTCAGGAGCTGTTAGAAGTAGAGTGACACCCACCCCTCCTAAGGAGCAGGAACAGGGTTGTTTTTATACACTGACCCAGACAGCGCCCTGTGACCTGCTGCTGTCAGGGGAGGTCAGACGTTGGGCAGGTTCAGCCAGCAGCCAGTGAGCAGGGAGCAGATTTGCATGCTCCGTTCTCCAGCTCTGGGGGTTTAAGAGAGATTCGGCAGGTCCCAGCCACAGATCCGTTTGTTTCAGGAAGCCGAGCTCGTCTGCATCCCACCATGGCCTGGGCCCCTCGGCTCCTCACGCTGCTCACGTACTGCTCAGGTGCTCTGCGGGGAAAGGTCGTATTTACTTTATTACTGTAATACTGGACAGTGTGAGATCTAACGCAGGGAAATATTCTCTTTAGAATTAGCACTGGCAGTGAAGTGCTGAAGTTTTATTTTACTTTGTTTGTTCCCCTTTCTCAGGGTCCAGTTCCCAGTATGTCTTGACTCAGCCATCTGCAGAGTCAGTGTCTTCAGGCCAAGAGCAGTGGGCACAGCATTGGCGGTTATAAGATACACTGGTACCTGCAGACCTGGCCAAGCCCCTCGCTTTGTGCTGTATGGTACCAGGAGCAGAGGCGATGGGATCCCGGATCGGTTCATCGGCTCTACAGACTCCTCCAGGAACACGGCTTATTTAACCATCACCGGGGTCAAGGCAGAGGATGATGCTGATTATTATTGCACTGGACATCAGCACATCCCCAGAATATTTATTTAGTTTGTTTCTTTTGATTTATTCTGAAAGCACCGATTCCAAGCCTTGTGTACAACACACAAAAACACCCAACACTGAACAATCAATAGTTTCTAGTTCTTCTCTCCTTCCAGGTCCCCTCGGGGTTCCTCAAGTGAAAGCAACTAACACACAAGATGAACAGTTTTTTGCAGCACATTCGAATTGAGAAAAGCTAGACTGTCCAAAATTTTACAGAGAATTCACTTCAGTATCATCACGGCAATTAAAAAAAAAAAAAAAAAAAAAGCCGATGCTCTGAATTGGTTCTGAGGCTCTATTTCTGTTCAGACTTTCCCCTTGGGTCAGAGTTTGTTCTGAACAGACACCGATGGCCTGTCCCCTCCATTCTGTCCCCCAGGCAAAGATATAAGGGAAATATACCAGCTATCAACTGAACCGACCACCAGGTGTCATCTGTGCTGCACAAATTTACTCTCAGATTTGCTCACCGCGCAGAGTAGGGCTGCTGGGTCCGTGGCTGCCTCAGACGTAAAGACGCATGTGTTCCCATCTACCTAAACCCAGGCCCCATATGGGGGGGAGGGGGATGGGTACCCTTAACTGGGGCCCGGAGGCCCGGCCCAGGCTGCAACCCCCATTACCACGAGGAAAAAAATGTTCATGGCTCATGAGATTGTACGTCTGGGATGAGGGGTTGTGGTGTGTGTGTGGGAGGGGGCCCGTGCTACAAGTTTGTACTGGGCCTGAAACAATTATGCTTGGGCCCTGCCCCAGCAGAGCCCCTGGTGTGAGATCCAATCAGCAGGGCGGTTAACGTGGGAAGGGAGCGTCCGGAGCAGACGTGACACTACTAGGTTTGTTTTTTCCAGTCAAGGGCTGGGGTGCTATGTGGGATTTTTCGACTCAAGATGGGATTTTTCGACTCTCAAAAATGACTGTCATGATGGAAAATGATTCCCACCGAAGACAGCGATTGACACTGCTTGGATGCCCCGCTCTGGCCTGAGCACCGGTTTACTTTTTGTGGTTTCGAGCCTATTAAAAGGCCAGCTAAAGAAGTGTCATTAAAAGGCAGACAATGGATCTGATCCTGCACCACTGGACCGGGGTGGGTTTTGTCTTTGATTTCAATGGCTGCAGGATCAGGCCCGGTGTTGTTTATTCAGTGCTTTTGTGCTGCAACAACAAGTCATTTTAGTGACCAATGGGGACCCCATCGGCCGCACGACAAATCGTTTCTATAGCGAGAGACGCAATGGGCGTAACAACCCCCATGTCTAGCAGGACGCGATTGTGAGGTGGGGAAGCCTTTCACACGCTGCAGGTGCAGACTGGCAGTTATGCGGCCATTTTCTCTGCGCGGGCTGGGGAGCGCTGAGCGCTCTGCACTGTCCCAGGAGAAAAATAACTATCTTCCTATGGCTCCAGCTCCCCAAGTGCCTATCTGGCCCTGGTCACCAAAAGTGATTGGGAGCCCCCTTTAATGGCCTCTTCCTCTCGGAGGAAGTAGAAGGGAGGTGCTGGCGGCAGCAGCCAATCAGCAGGGAGCAGATTTGCATGCAGGGGCCGTTCTCCAGCGCTGGGGTTTAAGAGAGAATCAGTGGGTCCCAGCCACAGACCCATTTCCCCAGGAGGCCGAACTCATCTGCATCCCCACCATGGCCTGGGCCCCTCTGCTCCTCGCGCTGCTCACCTACTGCTCGGGTACAATGATGAGGGTTTAACACACACTGTGCTTTAGGAAGCACTTTTTTTTCTGTTTCCCTCACTAACTTCTAGTTTCTCACTCCTTGATTCTGTTTCACTATTCAGCCAAAATATGATAATCAATTAATTCCTGTCCTTGTTCCAGGTGCCAACTCGCAGCCCACACTGACTCAGCCGCCTTCGGACTCAGTGTCCTTGGGAAACACCGTGAAACTCTCCTGCACTCTGAGCAGTCAGCACAGTAGCTATGTAATCTCCTGGTACCAACAGAGAGATGGCCAGGCCCCTCGATTTCTTTGGTATAGTTCTAGCACCAAAGGAGATGGGGTCCCAGATCGATTCACCATTTCCAGTTCCGGTGCCATTCGCTATTTAACCATCGCCAATGTCCAGTCAGAGGATGAGGCCACCTATTACTGTGGTGCAGATTATAGCCTTGGTAGCAGCTATGGGTAACTCACCATGACAAAGTCAGATGGGGAACAGAGACAAAAACTTCCCCATTCCCAAGCTGTATGCATTTTACTTGCAACAAATCAGCTGATTGTTGGTTACCGAGAATTCCAGCTTCCTGCAATCTGACAGGGAACGTCTCCTCCTGCTCCGTCTTCACAGCCTTTCCAGAGGGGCAAAGCAGCTTTTACATGTTGCTTCCTTACTTGGCCTCTGCAGGCTGCACAGACAGCTCTTCCCCCTCCCAATCCGCCAGATCTCTCTTCCCAAAGTCTGAGCGGTCAGTAACAGCTCTTCTCCCTCAGTGATGAGTCATATGTAAAGGCCTGGGGGTTACAAGTAACACGAATCCATCTCAGCTGAAGGAATACTATCCACTGGTGTCATTTCACCCATACACTTCCCAAAACCTCCTCCACTCTGGTTCCCTGTGATGTGTTTCCCCTTCCGCACACAGTGCTCGATCTCCCCCTAAACACAGAGCTGGGTCCCGGAGACCAATTAATGAACAGGACAAATCACAGCAGAGGTAACTGCCTGTACTGATAGTTATCTCTAACCCACCACTGTTCTCCCATCCACCACTACCACCTGGCCAAGGTCTCTGTTCAGACGTTAGTAATAGGGAAAGGACAGCAGATTTGGAAATAACCGAAAATCATTTATCATCCCTTTTCACCTGTCCCCTCTCCCTGTGTTGTAAAAGTTTATACTGACACTGACGACGTGAATATCACTGTTGTTCTCATTTTGGCCTTTAGATGCCGATGTCTGCCCATCATAGTGTGTAGCTGGTATTGATGAGGGAGTTCCCCAGAGTGCGATGGCCTTGAGTGAACACAGGGTGATTCTGTCACCTGCACGTCTGCTGTGAACGGCAGCAGGAGACTGTGCAGAGGAGGAAGTGTTGCGCCTGCACACACGGCATGTTTGAGTATGGAGGTATTCAGTTGCTCCAGGCCCCTGCTCATCATGCACAGAGAGCAGCTCCACATGCATGTCCTACGCTGCCCAGCAGTGTTGTTTGTGTAATACCGTTCATGAGATCACTGACAATTTTCTACATTAGGTACCTGCTGGGACAGGAGCATTTAACCAGCAGAAAATCCAGGGTGGAAGGAATCCCTTAATGAAAATGTATTCTAACCCACCCCAGGGACAGTAGAGAATTAAACTCTCCCCATTCTCCAGTTTAAATGGGCAAGATACTTCTCAGGTCCACTTACTTTACAGATAGTTCCCACGTTTGTTCTGTCCCGCACTGTGACCCGTGTGTTTTGCTGGGTTGTGTCTGCTCTGTGGGAGCAGGCCATTGCCTGGGGTGGAGCTTTGACTCCAGAATTTGGTCCTGCCAGAAATACACCTGGGCCCTGATCCTGCCAGGTGCTCAGCAGCTCCGGGGGGGTGCACAGCACTTTCCGCTCCCACGGCCGTCACCGCGAGAGGAGAGTTCTCCGCACCTGGTCGTGGGACCTGTCCAGAGCACACCATAGTCCCTGCCTACACCCGGGCACACTGCAGTGTCGGTATCTGGGCACACAAATGAGTCATGAAATGAATGCTCTTTGCTAGGGGGGAGCTCCTCTTTGGTGTCCTGCTAACCTGTGTAAAGGGCCCCCAGACACAAGGTGGGGGGAGGGGGGCTTATTAATACATGGCATAATAATCATTATAACTGAAACCTGGGTTGTCTCCTGCTCAGCCCCCAGGACTCCCCACACACTATGAGCATCTCTTGTGTAAGAGCCCAGAGGCACTCCAGGGCTCCAGCTGCATTCCTCCTCCAGGCAATCAGCGCCCCTGGACTGAGCAGGTGGGGCCAATCCAGCCAATTAAAGAGGGTGGGGCTAAAACCAAGCCTATAAAGGGCTGCTGATGGTGCTGGTTTGGGACAGGCTGTGCTTGGGGGGTGAGGGGAAGCTGCTGGGGAGCAGAGCTAGTATCTGTGCTGGGCTGCTGGAGGAAGGGCCCAGAGAAGCAGTCTGGGGAAGTTAGGAAACTAGGAAGCAGCTGGGAACAGGAGAGTTAGAGACTCTGTGGCTAGGCAATGAGTTAAAAACCTGATTTTGTGTATGTTTGTTTGTTAACTTCTGCTAAAGAAAACCAATTTCCTTGCCGAAGGCTGGGTGTGGAGGGTGTGCTTTGGAGCTGGGGCAGTCGCCTGGCCTATGATGGGCTCCCTGGGGATACATGAGAGCATTTTGTCCCTGGCGTTCCTGCATTTTACAGGCATTCTAAAGGAGGGTCAAAGGAAAGTTTACCAAGAACTTCCCTGCCTTTACCAAGAACTTCCCTAGGACTCTTCTGGGTGCCCAGGCAGCTAGGCAGTGCCCTCAGCAATAGCGCATAGAAGTCATGCTGTGCTTTTCTTTGCAAGGGCCAGCGTCTGACACAGTTTCTAAAGCGAGAAAAGCAAAAGTGGAAATACCCCCACTGAGCTCTGTGCACAGCTAGTCTGGAATGGGGGAGAAGGACTTTGACAGCATGCAGCTGGTGAGGGAGTTCTGTGCAGCTTCACAAAAGAAAAGTCTGTGTGTTTACCTGGCCCTCACCACCATGACATTGAAGTGTCTTTTCCTTCTCACACACATGAGCTCTCTGTAACAGGCTGCTGGGGACACCCAGAGCTGTCAGCCCCTTTGGTAGCTCTATACCTCAGCAAGAGGGGGTTTTTGCGGCAGCTCAGACTGTGTATCAGCTCCCTGCCATCCCATCTGTCTTCCTCACCAGCAAACTCCTCAGGGATCTCCCAGCCCACAGTCTGGCCCAGCAGGTAACAGTCAGTCAGTGACCGCCATCCCCGAGCTCCTCAAAGATGTTTCTCTGCGATGCAGAGCCCCTACCAGTGTACCTTCACAAAGAGATTGTTTGCTGCTCTTTTAAAGAGTCAGTACATTACATCTTATTGATTTAACAGGTCTAAATACACCCTTCCCTTCAAACACAGCACTGAATTGGTTTATAGTAAAAATAACTAAGTTTATTAAACAAAGGACATAAGTTTTATGTGATACCAAGTAAAGAAATAAAGGCAGGAAGGGTTACAAACACAAGTAAAAATATGCTTTCTAAGGGGTAAGATGTAACTTAATAAGCCCCTGTCTTCATTCAAGGTAGTTTCCTCGCCTGTCTTCCCTTTCCCAGCAATAGCTGGTTAGCTCTCAGCCAGGATTCCCACAGAGTCCAAGGCTCTGGTTTTCCTCGTCTCCATTCTGCATAGGGTACTTCCTATGGGTGTTGGGAGAAAACGCCCTCTTCAGGGGTTACTACATCTCACCCAGCAGTAGAGATGATGTCGCAGGATAAGGCCTTCATAAAAGGCTGTGCACAGTGATTGACCTTTCTGGACAACCCCCACTGTGTTCTGAGACATAGGGATTCTTAGATACTCCTTCCCCTGGCTGGTCCTGGGGTTGCTGCATGGGGTGGGGGTGGATATTCTCTTTTGGAGCCCTGTTTTTGCACGGACCCCCAGGGGCACTGCTCTGTGTTATAGGGGTGTGCTCCATATTTGTGCAGAGGGAAATAAGAAAGAATCCTGTGTATGCAAAGGCAGAACGTGCATGATGATGGATGTGAACAGAGCAGAACTTCTCATATATTGCAATAGTTCCTGAGCTGGTCCCCAGAGTGGGACAGATGCAGTCACTGAGAAGGAAGCATTTCACTCAGACTGTTCAGGGCAAACGGGTGAGGGGAACATGGAGAGGCGGCAGGGTCTGTTCTTCATGAGGCATGTTTGGTGAAGCCCTTTCAAAATGCTCTTTTTCCTATGCACATGAATGCACACAAGCTTCCACCGATGCCCAGCTCAGCACTTTTCAGCATCACAGTACTGCCAGTCTCAGATGTTCACTGTCAGACATCCAACTTGGTGCAATGGGCTTAAAAATCACGAGATGGTTTTATTTGTCAGCTAATGTCCCCGGGAGGGGTCACATGTTTAAGCTTTTCTCCATAACCACAAGGGCTAGAAACTTATTTTTAAAAAATAAGTAGAAATTCTGAGCTAATCACATGTCTCCGGGAACTGGGGCTTTGAGAAACATACCAAATAGCATGAGACTTGCAAAACGATCATGAGTATTGGCAACAGTGTCAGGCCACTCATTTAGGTGCCTAAATATGGATTTAGGAGCCTAACTTTAGGCAGCCATTTCTGAGAACCTGGCCTAATATAATTTTGCTGTGAACAGGTGCGATTCTGAGTTTGCTGCTGCAGCCTGCAGAGGATTTCAGTATCAGAGAGGTCTGGGTCTCACAATGAAAATCCAGTGTTAGTCATTCACATTAGAAGCAGTAAAAGATATAAATGACCTTCACGGTCCGGTTTATTTGCATTTTTACTGTGATTCACTTGGGGACCAAAGCATTTCAAAAAGTTGATATTCCTCCAATTATTTACTGTAAACCCAGCACTGGATTTCTGCTGCTTAGCTCAGGACGAGCATTCAGAGGAAGAGATTTAACGTTCCCAGTGGCTGTTAGTCGACGATTGTTATGGCTATTGTAATGAATCTTATAACGAATCATTGTTTACGGAAATATTTAAATACCAACATATCATTAAAGAAAATGGGAATAAAAACCTGTCTGATTATGGGCTTGGTACTAACACTTGCATGCAATCAGTTCATGAAAGACGTATGTACTATCTGCAGTGTTCTATTCAATCAGTATATTATGACAGTAGTAAGCTTTTAACAAATGCAGTAGGAAAAGTAATTTCTCTATGTCCTGATTTATGAAGCTATTCCCAGTTACATCCTGCTGCACCAAACAGTCAGATATGCCCTGTGTTACCAGCACTAGCCCTTTATCTTAGAATATTAAAAATCAATTGACAAGAATAATTCCCAAAGTCACTTGCAAAACAGTGTGCTGTTGCTTTGACCATCTCCACATGTCTGCCAGTCATTGCTCTGCCTACTATTGTGTTTCTAATTTGGCTTTGGCCAAACACTCTTCTGAACGATTCAGCCCTGGGCCAAATACTGCAATCGAATGTTTGCTTCGTCCTTGTTTTATACACCTAGAAGGAGTGTAACCATCATGTCAGTAAGTGAGCAACTTCCTACCATGGGGAAATCCCAGCACTGGGAATGCTGCTTGTAGCTAGACCCTGTATGAGTAAGGATTATTCCAGAGGAGAAAGGCAGCAAAGGTTAAAAAGGACTTTGCCTGCAAGGGCCTCCGAGGGGAGGAATTGGCAGTATTCTTTGGAGCTGGACAACAAGCGGTTTGCAGAGTTACAGCAGGAAAGTAAATAAACCCATTTTGATCTGCCCCAGTTAACTCCTGGACACAGAAGAGCTCCCCTTTTACAGTCTTTATTCTTCTTCAGGCTGCGGGGAAGGCAGCAGCCAATCAGCAGGGAGCAGATTTGCATGCAGGGGCTGTTCTCCAGCTCTGGGGATTTAAGAGAGAATCAGCGGGTCCCAGCCACAGACCCGTTTGTGTCAGGAAGTCGAGTGCGTCTGGATTCGGCGCCATGGCCTGGGCCCCTCTGCTCCTCGCGCTGCTCACGTACTGCTCCGGTGAGAGGCTAGGAGTTATTCATATTACAGTCAGAAGTTTCTAAACAAATAGCAGTAGACGTTTTCTTCCAAATAATGCACAGTGTTAAGGAACAATTTAGCAGGATTTGGGTGTGCAGGTGATTTATAGCCATTTATTCTCATTACAGGGTCCAACTCACAGCCCACCCTGAGTCAGCCATCTTCAGCATCAGTATCTCCAGGAAACACTGCGAAACTCTCCTGCACCGTCAGCGGTAGCATGAGCACCATATCCTGGTACCAGCAGAAACCTGGGCAAGCCCCTCGCTTTGTGCTGTACGGTACCACCAGCAGAGGCGATGGGATCCCAGATCGGTTCACCGGATCCACCTCTGGCAGTGTTGGTTATTTAACCATCACCAATGCCCAAGCAGACGATGATGCTGATTATTACTGTTCCCTGTGGTACAGCAGTGGTAGCGTAGCTCACCGTGATGGAGTCAGATGGGGAACTGAGACAAAAACTTCCCCTCTCTCAGCCTGCATTCAATACTTTGCAGAGCTGGTTTACAGCCGAGGCAGAGGACGACGTCTTTCCCTGCATGTATGTCCTGTTCACCATTGATTCCTGTCCCAGTAAAATGAGGGGAGGTGGGAATGTAGCAATGTTAGTGGTGTGGGGGGAGATGCATGTGCTATCTTTACTGAAGAATGCAACAGCATAAAGACCACCTAGCAACAGGATCTGAGGGTCGTTGCTGCGGGAAGATGGGATGTTCTGAGAACTGAGATATGCAGCAAAGCACTCGCGTCACATTCCTCCTCTGAAGCTGGAAATCAAGTTGCCACGTGACCTTTCTTCTAACATTCGGCCCTTGGCAGAGTTATCCGAACGTGTCCATAACCAGAGCCCATCTTCAATTCATGCAGGGCGTGTTCTCAGCCAGGGCGCTCAGTCATGTCCAAATGCAGCCTCCCTCCTTTCAGATAACAAACCAGCCCCACCGTGCATTGCCAAGTGCATGTCCACGTGTGATGGGCTTAAGCCCCTTGCCTGAAAGGCTAGTGAATGCACCCAGTTAGTCCTGCTCTGCACCTGGGGAGGTGAGTAGCCAATTGGCTCCTGCGCAGAGGGGGTGAAGCTAAGCCATAAGAAGTAGACTGAAGCGGCTCAGTTAAAAGGGAGACAGCAGAGGACTCAGGCAGAGAAAAGCCCACAGCTAGGGTTTAACAGGAGGACATGGGGGAAGCAGCTATGGGACAGCATTGGTTCCTTCCAGGGAAGCCCTGAGATAAGGTTTCTGCAAGTTGAAAGTGAAGACTTTTGTAGCCCAGGGGGCAGAGGAATTATGCAGATTCCTTTGCACATGTTCATGATACCTTGGAAAGGGTTTGAACTTTGTGACTTGGCCGGGGACGGAGCCACAGCGGGTCTGGCCAGAGGCAAGCAGCCAGCACGAGAGCCGGGAGCCGAAGATACCGGTGGTCTTGTACCTGGATGCAGGGGGGGCACTTCAAGGATGGATGTACCCCACCACATATTGTACCAGAAATGAGGTTGTGGGCACCCCTGAGAAAGGGGCAGACTACCTCAGAGGTGAGGGGCAGACGGACAGACTAAGGCTTTTATTTTTCTCTTCCTCTGGGGAACGTGGAGGTGTGTGTAGTCCACATGCTGGCAGCCCAGCAGGAGAGCAACAGTCAGAAGTGCAACAGGCTCAGCAAGAACGTTTCTTCCCTGGCCCAGATAATTGGACCTCAGGGACCCAGGTCGTTTTGGGAGAAGTAAATTCTGCCGGACCAGTGCCTGGCCTGGTAAAATTAGGCCCGGGTGACAACTCGGAAGTGATTTGAGAGGGTAGCGACCGCAGCAGGAGGACAGAATCCTCCTGGGCATCTCGAGTGGTCCCCGTTCCTCTCGGGAGAAGCTCAGGTGACCTGCCGAGCTCTGTCCAATGAGCAGGGTGCGGCCCCGCAGGACTGTAGAAGCCATTCTGGAGAGGCTGGGACTCAGCCTGGAAGCGTGCTGCCACCTGTTTAGGCCAGAGCCTTCCCCCGCCTGGACGTGCCCTAGAATGGCAGCACAATGTTTACGAGATCTGGCAACACAGTGGTTGGTGCCTGACACAAACTCCTTGGACGAGGTGGGGTGGACCTTGTAATCTTAGAACCACTCCTCAGGGTTTTCTGACTCACGCCCAGTGTTGGTTGGGTCTGGAGGTTTTGACCGACTTCTACTGATGAGGCTGCAGTGAGGGCGGAGGCCTACAGGGAAGCTGGTAACACTGAGGGTTAGTTCCAGGGGGCTGGTCTGAGGGAAGCCAGGTGACGGAGAACCCTGGCCATCGGATGGCAAGGGAGACACTTGGGGGGAGAAATTCTAAGGCAATCAGGTACCCAACAAACCGGAGGAGATTGTCCCGTGATGACTGAGGCTAGCACACAGGAGTCAGTCAGGAGAGCACGGTTGTGTGTTTCCAGTGTGGCCGAACAGGTCAGATAAAGCATTGCCCACTCATGGAGAGCCGCTATTTGCACTGCTACTACAGCCAGGTCTGTGGCGTGGGATGCCCCTTCAGTACGGGCGCACTCCAGCCTACCAGGTAACTGCTAGTGTCTGGTCGTGAAATGAGAGGACTGATTGACTCCAGGTGCGGACAGACGCAAGCTCACGGGAGCAGTCTCCCAGCTGGGAGCCTAGACTGGCATTTGCCAGTGCACGTTTTGTGTGTACTTGGAGAGACGTGAGTGTACCAGCAGTGACGTAGACATACAAGGCCAGATGAGCAGGCTGAGGGTCAGCCTAGCAAGAGACCTCCCCTGGTCTGTGACTGTGGGCAGAGGCTGGGCTAGTGTCCCAGCCCTCTTACAAGAAAGGCGCTGCTTGGACCAGCTGACCAGAAAACGCCCCTCACTGGGGCACAGGCTGTTGGGCCGGGGGCGCAGAGGCAAGACCCAGGTGCGTGGATTGGACAGACTGGGGCAGGGGGTCATGAGACTCGAGGAAGAGATGCCAAGTCAACTACAGGCCCTGGAGACACAATGACACGAGGCAAACCGGGAGCTGGAGGAGCTGAAAGCCTCATGCCCGGAAATAATAGAGGCGGTTGCAAAACATGATTCGGACAAAACCAGACCTGCTGCACAAGAAGGACGGTTGACAGCAGCTCGAGCGGGGACTAGCTGCACTGGGAGCCCTGGAGAAACGCAGCTCCCAGAGTAAATCAGGAGTAACTCCATCAAAGTCAAAGGAGTTACAGCAGCGTAAAACTAGTGTGACAGGAGAACCAGAAACTCCAGCCGAAAAACGAAATCCTGAAAACTGGCACCCAAGGCTGGAGTAATGGGAGGGGTTGCCGTTGTGCTGCAGGGCACTGGAGAGTGTTCTCTGCCTCTTCCAGGGACTCTGGTTGGTAATCAAAGAATTGGACTGTTTTGATTTTTCTTTTATACTGGGGCTTTTTTTATCACTGATGGGAAACTATCGAGCTATGGTCTGTCTGTGCCAGATGGGCTGTGACAGGGAACGGCACCGCGTGGCAGCCTTGGAGTCACAGACAGAAAGGGCTGTTTTGGTCTCTCAGCCTAGGAAATGTGTGCGGGTGCCTGTGAGGCACGGCCAGGCCTGGGGGAGGCAGTGTCAATGGCCAGGCAGCGCTTTAGATTTCTCTTTGTTTTTAAAAGAGATTTACAGAAAAGCTGAGGAAAAGATGGAAACCCTGGCAGTGACAGGTTAGTTTTTAGTCCAAGAGCCACACGACCCTTCCCCCATCAGGAGGGTGCAAGTGCAG
>NW_027132086.1:0-3302 GCF_026122565.2 Emydura macquarii macquarii | reverse complement strand
CTGGTTGGTTACCCCACAGCAACTCCACTGAGTTCACTGGGGTCTGAGCCACTACCCGCTGAGATCAATGGGGGTCTTTCCAGTGGCTTGCCTGGGCGCTGGACCAAACCCTGGGTTTCCAGAGGTGTTGTGTAGGGCAGAGTCTGGCCCCGTGTGTCCAGATAACACTCTGGAGTTACATTTATGATCAGAAACAATTTCTTAAAATCATTCAGTTCAATTTTTAACAACAGGCCACCTCTGTTGCTAGACAGTGTGTACAACCTTTGGTCTCATAATTGCAATGCCGTTTTGGAATTGTGCTTATGCTTTGTTACATGTGTCAAATTTGATGGAGCACAGTCACAGAATCATGCAACTGGAGGACTGGCAGGGATCTCAGCAGGCCATCTAGTCCAGCCTCCTGCTCTGAGGCAGGACGAAGTGTTATCTAGACCATGCCTGGCAGGCGGTTGTCTAACCGGTCTCAAAACCTGCAGTAACGGAGGTTCCACAGACTCCCTAGGTCATCTGTTCCAGCGGCTAGCTACCTTCGCAGTTAGCTTTTCCCAATGTCTAACCGAAATCTCCCTTGCTGCAATTTAAGCCCGTTGCTCTTTGTCCTGTCCTGTGGATAAGAACAATTTATCTCCCTCCTCTATGTAACAACCTTTTACGTACTCGAAAACTTGTGTGTCCCGCTCAGTCTTCTCTTCTCCAGGCTAAACAAAACCAGTTTTTTGCATCGTTCCTCATAGGCCATGTTTTCTAGACCTTTAGTCATTTTTGTAGTTCTCCTCTGGACTTTGTCCACATCTTTCCCAAAGTGTGGTGCTCAGAACTGGACACAATGCTCCATTTGAGGCTTATCAGTGCTGGGTGGAGTGGAAGAATTACTGCTAGTGTCTTGCCTACGACACTCCTCCTACTACATCCCAGAATGAGGTTTGCTTTTTTTTTTGCAACAGTGTCACATCGTTGAGTGTATTTAGATTGTGATCCACTCTGAGCCCCAGATCCCTTTCTGCAGTGCTCCTTCCTAGGCATCATTTCCCGTTTGGTGTGTGTGCACTCGATTATTCCTTCCTACGTGCAGTGCTCTGCATTTGTCCTTATTCATGCACAACACAAGGTGCTGTATTGAAGGGTACGTCAACGCGGACAAAAAAGGCAGCGGTGTGCTCTTAGCTTGGGCTAAGGCAGCAGTGAACACACTGCAGCTCTGCCTTTAATGCGGGCTAGCAGCTCAAGTTCAACTCCAGGCAGCCCTACAGGCCTCAGCTTGAGCTGCTAGCCCGAGCGGATGTGCCCTCCCTGCTATTTCAAGCCAAGAGAATAGACGCACAGGAGGAGTGGGTGATTTGCCCAAGGTCACACAGGAAGGCTGCAGCAGAGCTAAGAACTGAACCCAGAACTCCTAAATCCCAGGCCAGGGCTTTGATCACCTTCCTTTCTAATACATTCTTTCTGGAGAATCAAACGATACCAAAGGTGAGGAGTCCTTCTGTTCCTCTAGACAAACGGAGTTGTCTGGACAGACTGCTTGCTTGCTATTGGACACATGGGTAGTAAAACCAACGAGCTTGCAGGCTAGGATGCCGATTGAATTTCTTCATCATCACCAAGGCACAGTGCATGTAAAAAGCTTGACGTGTAGGGTACATCTTCACTGCACTTAAAAACCCGCGGCTGGCCCGAGCCAGCTGACGTGGGCTCCTGGGGCCCAGGCTAAGGGGCTGTTTAACTGCAGGGTAGACGTTCAGGCAAAGCAGGTGACAGCAAGGTAAAGCAGCCGGTGTGAATTACCTCGTAATGATATTACAGTCGGGTCTGCAGGCTCAACTAATATTGTGGCCCCCACGGAGCTAGGCTTGTAGACGCCGCCCATGTTCATCCCTAGGGAGAGAGAGCAGGAAGCCACAGGCATGCCAGGAACATGCTCCATGTCAGGTGTACCAGTGACCACTAAGGCCTTGCTAACGACCGCAGAGTAAGCAAATACAGATGCACAGAGGGTGATCCTCATTCCGGGTGGCTTGCTGCATCGCGACACACATGCTGAACACTTCTGTTTCGAATGCTACGGAAGCACTGCAGCTCCCTGAAGAGTTTGTTTCAGACAGTGGCCCTCCATTTGTTTCAGAGGAATTTAAAATATTCTTCAGGAGAAACTCAGGGATACATGCGAGATCTGCTGCTAATCAGAATGCACTGTGCAAAGACAAGAGGCTTCAGGAAAAAATGTGGGCAGAGCCCTGCTATCATAAGTCCAACCTAGAGAGAGCAACTGCGACCCAGCTGTTTCATAACCTCAGCTATGAAGTAGGTTTGATTTACGCAGGCCAGAGTTAACAAAAGAATTGAATGAAAAACGTAAGTACTCAGCACGTGCTTCCCAACAACGGTGCAGTCGAGGGGCTGTTTTCTGTAGGACCCCTGCCTCATTGGTTGCAGAAGTCAGGAGGTGTGTAGTGAGTGAGGCAGGGACTGCAGGAAGAGAAAGGGTCTCATGGTTGGGGCAGCTGAATGCCACCGTGGTGAACTGGATTCTATCCCTGCCACTGCCACAGGGTTACTGTGTGATGCTGGGAACGTCATGTAAAGCAAACTGTCCTCCTTTTCTGGGTGCCTGGGGGGTCTGAACTGCAGAAGAGCTGGGCGCTCACATCAGCAACTGAAGTGCAAGGAGCTGTGCTTTGAACATGTAAAGTGCTAGAGAACGCTAAGTACTCAGAAAAATCAGATCCTAGGTGTCTCAAACAGGGCACCCAAAATCAGTGACACTTTGTTCCCCAGCTGCACAATGAGGACCACCATCCCTTGACCTCACAGGGTTGACGTGAAGATAAATGCAGAATGGTTTGTGAAACGCTCAGGTGTGTAGTGATGAGCACACAGAGAAGCTAATTAGTAACTCTGTCTTCGGAGCAGGGTTTGAGTAGCATGCAGTAAACCAGGCCTGGGGTCACACAGTGAACAATGCGGAGAAAACAAAATATTGCATAGCTGTTTGTTCGCCCTGCAGCCTGTGCGCTGGCTGAGGCATGGGCCTTCTAGATAAAATAGTATTTGGCCACGTAATTAAAGACCATATCATAACTGATACACACAAGGGGCTGAGTTAAGCCTGCACAGGCAATCTTAATTCTGGCATTCCCCAACGTTGGGGCGCTTGACTTTGCAACCTTAACGCTCGTTTCATGTAGCGTGTGTGACCTCGCTATAGCAGGCTACATCTCCAAATGCAAATGAGGCACCAGAGGGGGAGCGGTGTGAAACACTTGCCTTGTCAGCTCCCTGCAACCACAGCTCAAACTCAGAGC
>NW_027132085.1:0-3374 GCF_026122565.2 Emydura macquarii macquarii | reverse complement strand
GGCTGGTCCTGGGCTAGAGCTGTGCTGAGACTGGGCTGGAGCGTGGATGGAGCTGGAACTGGGGCTGGAGCGGGTTCTGGAGCTGGCCTGGTCTGTTCTGGAGCTGGCCTGAGATTGGATGGAGGCTGTGGCTGGAGCTGGGCTGGGGGGCTGGGGCTGGGCACGAGCGTGGATGGAGTTGCGGCTGGGGCTGGGGCTGGGCTTGGGCTGGGCTGGAGGTTGGCTAGAGGTGGGGCTGGAGCTGGGCTGGGCAGCAGATAGGCTGGGCTGGATCTGGGAATGGAACTGGGGTTCGAGCTGGGATGGGCTGGGGCTTCGCTGGTGCTGGGTTGGGCTGGAGCTGGGCTGGAGCTGGGCTGGGGCTGGGCTGGAGGGGCTGGGCTGGAGCTATGGGCTGGGCTGGGATGGGGCTGGGCTGGGTCTGGATGGAACTGGGGAGCTGGAGCTGGGCTGGTCCTGGGCTGGATGCTGGGGGGGCTAGGAGCTTGGATGCTGGGGCTGGGCTGGTTCTGGAGGTGGGCTGGATCTCGGCTGGGCTGGAGCTGTGCTGGAGCTGTGCTGGACTGGGGCTGGGCTGGGGCTGGGCTGGGGCTGGGCAGGAGCTGGAGGGTGGAGCTGGGCTGGGCTGGGGCTGGGCTGGGCTGGAGCTGCTGGGCTGGAGCTGGGCGGGGGAAGGGCTGGGGATGGGCTGGCTGGGCTGGAGCTGTGCTGGAGCTGGGCTGGACTGGGGCTGCAGCTAGGCTGTTCTGGAGCTGGGCTGGATCTCGGCTGGGCTGGAGCTGTGCTGGAGCTGTGCTGGACTGGGGCTGGGCTGGGGATGGTCTGGCCTTAGTTTGGGATGGATCTTTTCTGGAGGGTGGATGGAACTGGGGCTGGAGCTGGATTTGGGCTGGAGCTGGGCTGGGGCTGGGCACGAGCGTGGATGGAGTTGCGGCTGGGGCTGGGGCTGGGCTTGGGCTGGGCTGGAGGTTGGCTAGAGGTGGGGCTGGAGCTGGGCTGGGCAGCAGGTAGGCTGGGCTGGAGCTGGGAATGGAACTGGGGTTGGAGCTGGGATGGGCTGGGGCTTCGCTGGTGCTGGGTTGGGCTGGAGATGGGCTGGAGCTGTGCTGGGCTGGGGCTGGGCTGGAGCTGGGCTGGGCTGGGATGCAGCTATGCTGGGCTGGCGCTGTGGTGAACTGGGTCTGGGCTGGGGATGGTCTGGCCTAGGGTTGGGCTGGATCTTGTCTGGAGCATGGATGGAACTGGGTCTGGAGCTGGATTTGGGCTGGAGTTGGGCTGGGCTGTGTCTGTGCTAGAGATGGGCTGGATCGGGGTTGGAGGTGGGCTTGGCTGGTCTGGGCTGGAGCTGGGCTGGAGCTGGGCTGGGCTGGGCTGGGGAAGGGCTGGGGATGGGCTGGGCTGGGTTTTAGCTGGGCTGGAGCTAGGCTGGAGCTGGGCTGGGCTGGAGCTGGGCTGGGCTGTGGTGGACTGGGTCTGGGCTGGGGATGGTCTGGCCTAGGGTTGGGCTGGATCTTGTCTGGAGCATGGATGGAACTGGGTCTGGAGCTGGATTTGGGCTGGAGTTGGGCTGGGCTGTGTCTGTGCTAGAGATGGGCTGGATTGGGTTGGAGGTGGTTTTGGCTGGTCCTGGGCTGGAGCTGTGCTGGGCTGGAGCTGGGCTGTATGGAGAAGGAGCTGGGCTGGAAGGGGCTGGGGCTGGAGCTGGCTGGAGTTGGGCTGGGCTGGGCTGGGAGGGCTGGAGCTGGGCTGGAGCTGGGCTGAAGCTGGATGGGCTGGAGCTGGGGTGCTGGGCTGGAGCTGACTGGAGCTGAGCTGGAACGGGGGCTGGAGCTGGGCTGGGCTGGGCTGGAGCTTGGGATGGGCTGGAGCTGGGCTGGCTGGGCTGGAGCTGTGGCTGGAGCTGGAGATGGGCTGGAGCTGTGATGGAGCTGTGCTAGAGGTTGGGATGGAGCTGGGGCTGGAGCTAGGAACTTTTGGGCTGTTCTGGCGCTGGGCTAAATCTCGGCTGGTCTGGAGCTCGGCTGGAGCTGTGGTGGACTGGGTCTGGGCTGGGGATGGTCTGGCCTTGGGTTGGGCTGGATCTTGTCTGAAGCGTGAATGGAACTGGGGCTGGAGCTGGATTTGGGCTGGAGTTGGGCTGGGCTGTGTCTGTGCTGGACCTGGGCTGGATCGGGGTTGGAGGTGGGCTGGGCTGGTCCTGGGCTGGAGCTGTGCTGAGACTGGGCTGGAGCGTGGATGGAGCTGGAACTGGGGCTGGAGCGGGGCGTGGTCTGTTCTGGAGCTGGCCTGAGATTGGATGGGCTGGGGCTGGGCTGGGCTGGATGTTCGGCTGGAGCTGGGCTGGGATTAGGCTGGGATGGAGGTGTGCTGGAGCTGTGCTGGGCACTGGGCTGGGCTGGGCTGGGCTGGGCTGGAGCTGGGCTGGAATGGTGGGCTGGGCTGGAGTTGGGCTGGAGCTGGGCTGGATCGGGGGCTGGAGGTGGGCTTGGGTGTTCTGGGCTGGAGCTGTGCTGGGGCTGGGCTAGAGGTGTTGCTCGAGCTGGGGCTGCAGCTAGGCTGTTCTGGAGCTGGGCTGGATCTCGGCTGGGCTGGAGCTGTGCTGGAGCTGTGCTGGACTGGGGCTGGGCTGGGGATGGTCTGGCCTAGGGTTGGGCTGGATCTTGTCTGGAGCATGGATGGAACTGGGTCTGGAGCTGGATTTGGGCTGGAGTTGGGCTGGGCTGTGTCTGTGCTAGAGATGGGCTGGATCGGGGTTGGAGGTGGGCTTGGCTGGTCCTGGGCTGGAGCTGTGCTGGGCCGGAGCTGGGCTGTAGCGGAGAAGGAGCTGGGCTGGGGAAGGGCTGGGGATGGGCTGGCCTCGGCTGGGCTGGAGCTGGGCTGGAGCTGGGGTGGGGATGGGCTGGCCTGGGCTGGGCTGGAGCTGGGCTGGAGCTGGGCTGGGCTGGAGCTGGGCTGGCGCTGTGGTGAACTGGGTCTGGGCTGGGGATGGTCTGGCCTAGGGTTGGGCTGGATCTTGTCTGGAGCATGGATGGAACTGGGGCTGGAGCTGGATTTGGGCTGGAGTTGGGCTGGGCTGTGTCTGTGCTAGAGATGGGCTGGATCGGGGTTGGAGGTGGGCTTGGCTGGTCCTGGGCTGGAGCTGTGCTGGGCCGGAGCTGGGCTGTAGCGGAGAAGGAGCTGGGCTGGGGAAGGGCTGGGGATGGGCTGGCCTCGGCTGGGCTGGAGCTGGGCTGGAGCTGGGCTCTGGCCTCGGCTGGGCTGGAGCTGGGCTGGAGCTGGGCTGGGCTGGGGCTGGGCTGGCGCTGTGGTGAACTGGGGCTGGGCTGGGGATGGTCTGGCCTAGGGTTGGGCTGGATCTTGTCTGGAGCATGGAT